>NW_007260367.1:72639-93112 GCF_000164805.1 Carlito syrichta
TCCAGTCTGGGCGACAGAGTGAGACTCCAACTCAAAAAAAAAAAAAAAATTTTAAAATGGTGACTTACATCTGTAATCCTAGTGCTTTGGTAGGCGGAGGTTAGAAGATCACTTGAGGCCAGAAGGGCAACATAGCCAGACCCATCTCTAAAACAAGGAAAAAAATTAGCCAGGCATGGTGGTGTACACCTATAGTCCCAACTATTTGGGAGATTGAGGTAGGAAGCTTGCTTGAGCCAGGGAGCTCAAGGCTTCAGTGAATTATCATCATGTCACTGCACTCCAGTCTAAGTGGCAGAGTGAGACCCTGTTTAAAAAAAAAAAACAAGCCGGGCTTGGTGGCTCAGCCTGTAATCCTGCGCCTTTGGGAGGCTGAGGTGAGTGGATTGCCTGAGCCCGCAGGTTTGAGACCCGCCTGGGCAGGTGAGACCTCATCTCTACAATAAATCAAAAAATTAGCCAGACGTGGTAGTGCGTGCCTGTAATTCCAGCTACTTGGAAGGCTGAGACGGAAGGATCGCCAGAGCCAAGCAGGTCGAGGCTGCGGTGGGGAACGGCCACTGCACTCCAGTCTGGGCGACAGAGTGAGACTCCAACTCAAAAAAAAAAAAAAAAAAAATATATATATATATATATAAAAATGGAATTATTCTGTATGTATTTTGTAAAAACATACTTTTGCTATTCAACACTTTGTGAGATTCACACATGTTGATATGCTCAACTGTGCTTAATTCTGTTTCATTGCTGCATAGTACTTTATTATATGATTCTATTATTCATCTGTTCCACTGATGGACATGTGAGTTGTTTCCAATTTTTTGCTACTACGAATAATGCTGCTTTGGGTATTCTTGCACCTATGTTATCCTCACTGGATAATGTCAAACTCTTTTCCAAATTGATTGTATTTTTTGCCAATAACATATAAGAGTTCTGATTATTCTACAATCTCAGTAAAACTGGACTTTCTCTAGTCATCTTTCACCAGGGCTTGTTAAATTGAAGGCGGGCTTAATGTCCTTTCCCGTATCAAAATTCACGCTGTTTTCTCTTTCCCTGTCTGTCTCCCTTCTTCTTTCTGGCTTCCATCAAATAAAAAGATTCCAGCATCCACACACAGAGTGAAGGTGCAGTGGACATGCCCTATCTAAGTCCCAGTGGTGCACTGGGTGCTAGATGCATTTTTGTTTCTGGGTGTTCTGTGCTGAGGCTGACTACCAAAGTATCCAGCTTTCACCACTATCAGACATTTATGCCTTCAGCCCCCTTTCCATTCAGCTCTACCAACAGTGGCTCAGCGAGAAGCAGCAGGGAATAAAAGCAACAGAGTTCAGCTTATTTCTTGGATTCTCTGGCAAGCCCAGACCACAGGGAGAAGAATTGGAGTCGTTTTCTGACAAAAGTCCTCTTCCTTCCATCACTTGTACATGGAAACAGCAAAGCCAGTTGCTTTGCTGTGAGTCTTATTAAAAAATTAAGAAGAATATTAATTGGTAATGTTTAAAAAAATTTTATTTCAATTGTTTTTAGGGGTACAAGTGAATGTTGGTTACATGGATGCACTGTATAGTGGTGAAGAAGTCTGGGCTTTTTTTGTTTTTTTGTTTTGAGTTGGAGTCTCACTCTTGTTGCCCAGGCTGGAATGCAATGGCATGCTCACGGCCACTGCAGCCTCGACCTGCTGGGCTTAGGCGATCTTCCAAGTAGCTGGAACTACAGATGCACATGACCACACCTGGCTAGTATTTTTGTGATTTATTGTAGAGATGAGGTCTCATTAAATTGCCCAAGCTGGTCTTGAACCCCTGAGCTCAGGCAATCCTCTCGCCTCGGCCTCCCAAAGTGCTGGAATTATAGGCTGAGCCACTGCGCCCGACCGAAGTCTGGGCTTTAAGTGTACCCGTTACTCCCACTAGTGCACATTGTACCTGACAGGTTATTTTTCATCCCTCCCACCCCCCACTTCTGAGTCTCCAGTGTCCATTATGATTCTCTATGCCTTTGTAGACCCTTAGCTTAGCTCCCACTTACGAGTGAAAACATCCAATATTTGGCTTTCTGCCCCTGTGTCACTTCACTTAGGATAATGATCTCTAATTCCATTCAAATGACTGCAGAATATATTATTATTATTATTGAGTTGGGGTGTCATTCTGTTGCTCAGGCTGGAGTGCAGTGGCATGATCATGGCTCACAGTAGCCTCCACCTCCTGGACTCAAGCAATCTTTCCACTTCAGCCTCCCGAGTAACTGGGACACCATGTGTGGCTAATTTTTTTATTATTTTTTTTGTAGGGACAAGGTCTCACTATCACACACCCCAGGTTGGTCTTAAACTCCTGAACTCAAGCACTACTCTCACCTTGGCCTCTGAAAGTGCTGGGATTAGAAGCATGAGCCACAGCGCCCAGCCTATTTCTTTTTTATAGATGAATAGTATTCTATAGTGTGTGTGTGTGTGTGTGTGTGTGTGTGTGTGTGTGTAGATATCACATTTTCTTTAACCACTGATCTTTAACTTGATTAGCATTCGGTTGATTCCATTTCTTTGCAATTGTGAATTGTGCTGCTATAAACACACAGGTGCTGGGTCTTCTTTATATAGTGGTCCCTCTTCCTTTGGGTAGATACCAAGTACTGGGAATGCTGAATCAAATGGTAGTTCTACTTTTAGTTCTTTGAGAAATCTCTATCCTGTTTTCCACAGAGGTTGCCCTCATTGACATTCCCACCAACATAAGCCTTCCCTTTTCACTACATCTGTGCCAACATCTATGTAATTGGTAAACATCCCTCACCCAGTTCCTAGCATTTCTCACATCTGCTTTATAGCATCTTTCTTGCCTGCCTGATTTTATTCATTTCCTAATGTTCGTCATAGAAACCGCAAAAACTAGTGAAAAAGAAAAACACTGCATGCGTACAAACCAATAAAACAAGTGCAGCATTTTGTGGACATTAAAAAAACATGAGGGCTATCCCACATTATAAATTCTAAAATGAAACAGTTTTTGCTTTGTGATGTTTTAAAAGTTTTAAGATGCTATTCAAAAATATTGAGGCTGGGTGTGGTGGCTCATGCCTATAATCCCAGCACTTTGGAAGGCTGAGGTAAGAGGATTGCCTGAGCCCGCAAATCCAAGACCAGTCTGGGCAACTTGGCGAGACCTCATCTCTACAATAAATCAAAAATTAGCCAGGCATGGTGGCGCGTGCCTGTAGTTCCAGCTACTTGAAAGGTTGAGGTGGAAGGATCACCTGAGCCCAGCTGGTCGAGGCTGCAGTGGCTGTGAGCATGCCACTGCACGCCAGCCTGGGCAACAGAGTGACACCCCAGCTCAAAAAAAGAAAAAGAAAAAGAAAAAAAGAACATTCTGAATGATTGTTTTAAGTTATTATTTAAACTTTTTTCCTTTTTCAACAGCCCACCTAGCTTGTCTTCTTCCTCCTCACCAATCTGCTTTCCTCTCTGTGCTTTTTCTAAAAAATGCAAGTCTGATCGTGCTTTTCCCTTGTTTAAAACCTCTCACTGGCTGGGCTTGGTGGCTCAGCCTGTAATCCCAGCACTTTGGGAGGCCAAGGCGAGTGGATTGCCTAAGCCCAAGGGTTCGAGACCAGCCCAGGCAACTTGGCAAGACCTCAGCTCTACAATAAATAAAAAATTAGCCGGGCGTGGTAGCGCATGCCTGTAGTTCTGGCTACTTGGAAGGCTGAGGTGGAAGGATTGCCTGGAGCCCAGCAGGTCAATGCTGGGGTGGCCGTGAGTGTGCCATTGCACTCCAGCCTGTGTGACAGAGTGAGACTCCAACTCAAAAAAAAAAACCCAACAAAACCTCTCACTAACTCTGATACCTGCAGGATGAAGTCCAAATTCTACATGGGTTAGTGGAGATATTTGATCTGGCCTCTGCTTCCTTTCTGGGTCTCTTCCTCTCCCTTCTTCCCAGTTAGAACTCTGAAAAACAAAATACATTATCATTCCCCAAACACACACCCAGCAATTCACCTGGGATTCCCTCCTCTTGCCTTGGAAGGCCCTTTCTACTCTTCTGAACTCCTGGAAAACTTTGATTTGCCTTTCAAAGCTAAGCCCAGGTGTCCTTTCCAGGAAGCCTTCCCCAGTTTTGCCCTGAGAATACCTCCTTCTCTCCTTCTGGGTACTTCTCCTATTGTGTGTACTAACACAGGGTGGAGGGGATGAGAGGAGGCGGGATCACAGTTTAACTCTTTAATTACCTTTCTCTCCTACTTGATGCTGAGCTCCCTGAGGACAGGAATAATGGGTCATTTATTTTTGAAGCACAGTTCCTAACACGAAGTAAGTGAAATAGTCAATGAATTAAAATCATACTGGCCTCCACCTTATCCCCAAGCCCTTCTCCTATACCTTTAAGTGATGGAGTGTGTGTGTGTGGGGGTGTGTGTGTGTGTGTGTGTGTATTTTAATACCACAACTCTCAAGAACTGCTGTGGTTGTTCACCAGTTGTACACACCAAAGTGTCTTCTAGGAAATAGACTAGACATGCTGAGGTAATGAACAGAAAAACAATTTCCTTCCAACTAAAGGATGCATTGTTTATGTCAGTGAAAGGCTATTTCCTTTCTGTGTTATATAGGAGAAAAAATGAGAAATATCTTGGAACACACATTGATAAAAGGAGCTGTAGAAATTTCATTATCTCAACACTGACTAGAATATCCTCTTCTTCTTAAAAAAAAAATGAATTCCTGGTTTTTGTTTTTGTTTTTTCCTTCTCTTCAAAAAAAAAAAAAAAAACTTCACACAACTTGTTTCCTGAAAACAAAGGAACTAATAAACAATAGCAGCTCCCAATTTTATTCTGATTATTTGCCAAGAGTCTTCTTAGTTCATGTGGTTCTATTTCATTAGAGAGGACCAATTTGCATAAGAAGAATGCTTCTAAATTAAGCTTTCCAAATATGCACTTAGTTAATACTCTGGGAACTAATTTATTGTATTATTTAAAATATAAATTGACTAGCAGTTCTATTTATTGAGATCTAACAGCTAGGCAACAATGCATAGTTTTTTCTTAGCTGTTAAGTGGTTTATAATAATCTATTGAAATTTAACAGAGAACCATTTCATTAAATGGAAAGTGGATAAATACTGAGCAGTCTAAAATTTAAAGTATTATTCACACATGGAGAAAGGGTTTTAAAAGTTAATGGTGGCTGGGTATGGTGGCTCATGCCTATAATCCCAGCACTTTGGGAGGCCAAGGCGAGAGAATTGCCTGAGCCCAGGGGTTCGAGAACAGCCTGGACAACTTGGCAAGACCTTGTCTCTACAATAAATCAAAAAAATTAGCCAGGCATGGTGGCGCATGCCTGTGGTTCCAGCTACTTGGAAGGCTGAGGCGGAAGGATTGCCTGGGCCCAACAGGTCAAGGCTGCAGTGGCTGTGAGCGTGCTATGAGTATGCCACTGCACTCCAGCCTGGGCGACAGAGTGAGACTCCAACTCAGAAATAAAAAATAAAAATTAAAATTAACGGTATTTGAGGACCAAAGAGAGAATTGAGGTCATGCCATTAGGTAAGCTCTGTATCCTAAATTCCTAGAACCTGGAGACATTTAGGGGTCCTGGGGTCCCCTCAGGTTGAGGTGAGGACACAGTTGAATCCAGTTACCCTATCCAGTCTGGAGTCACCCTAAACACCAGCTCTGGAGCATCTCAGGGTGCTCTGAGACAAATAGAAGGATCTTGTGTGTAGGGTAGCATGATCTTGAAATCTTGTTATTGCCAATTATCCTAGAACTCAGTGGGGGTAGGCAGAAATGGAAGCAGATGGTAGACCCTTCTCGCCTTTCTGCTGATATTTGAGACCTGGTTCATCTGACTTCCTGAGGCAAGGTTCAAAGAAGTTTTTAGATGTTTTAACTTACTCCTTTGGATGAATGTTTTTGGGGCTTACCTTGGGAAAAAGGAAGAATGCTGGAAGTTTTCTTCTTTCCCTAGGAGACCCAAAATGTTGAAGAGTCGGGATTCTGAGGGTAAACTAGCTTGGAGCAAAGGTGCACTGATTGGTAGTGTTTGCCAATTTCCATAGTGTAAATACTCCCACCATGGCCCATTTCAAGCTGTCAACTTGACGCCACTGAACGTGCAGTTCGGCAGCACTGTGCACATCTGGCTCTCCTGATCTAGTGAGAGGTAGTTCCAACTGCTAGAACCATCCTACATGCTGTTTGCAGGAAGTAAAACTTGAGCAGGTCGACTGGCTCTTGTTTCCACATTACCCAGAAGACAGTGAGGCAGGATCCAAGCCCTCGAAACACTCCTGGCAGAGAATATTTACTGCTCTGACCTCTGCCCCCTTCTCCCCCACTCCCATTCTCTCTTCCGAAAGAAAACTACAAACATAGATCAAAAAGCTAGATATTGAGTAAGGGTAAATAATGAACTGAATTGTGACTTTCTTCCTGTGGATGTCAAATATAAAAACTGGACACGGAATGAAAGGATGAGGAAGGGAAGTCTCGGTTTCTTTTTTAAAAATTAAATGTTATTTTATGATAGAGATGTGGGGTACAAGTAAGGATTAACTACACAAATAGACTACATGCAGGTGAAGTTTGGTCCCCTGGCAGAGGACTAGGTATCCCTTGTGTTGTGACATGTCCCTCCCCCAATTACTTTTTAAAGGCATCAAGTCCTGTGTGGTAAAGTGGGTTCCTAAAGGGAAAAAAAGAATAGCTTTTTGCCATTCTGCTAAGGCAAGTAAAGTCTTGCTTGCTTGACATTTCTGTGAAGGAAGAAGAGGGAGTTTGGCATTGCATGTGGTGAAAGGTGGGGAGGGGTGGAGGGAAAGAATGGGATGGATCATACTGGCAGGCTTAAGGGTTATTTAAAATTCATTGTAGACTTGGTTCAGTTTAGTGCCTCAGCAGAGGTTTGCTCTCACATTGAAGCTGCTTTATTACTTTAATTGGGACCTTTTCCACGGAAAGGAAGGATTCATAACACAGAAATCAAAGAAGCCTGGAAGAGATATATTTCCCCTCCTGAAGAATGTACTTCTAGTTAGTGTCTGAAAGCTAAAAGGTAATATTTTGGCAAACGTGGAATGCAATAACGGTAAAAGAATGTTCATGTAAATAAGAAACCGAAACAGACAAGATTATCTTGTGCGTATGCATGATTCTGTTGTGGAAAGCAGAAACCATAAATTTTACCCTCATATTCTACCAGACTTGCATCTCCTAAGCACCTCTTTCCTCTTTTCTAGTTAGTTGCACCACCCCCTGCAAACCTGCTCACATCAGAGGTCTGGCATGGGGAGGATGCATCGGGGGATGGGTGGGGAAGCCCTCACTTTACCTTTGTATCTGATCAATCAGTAGTTGCATTGGTCTTACCTTCACATCCTCTACCCCTTCTCACCATCCCTCCTACGAACCCACACCATCTCTCACCTGATTTGGTAGTCTCTTCATTTGCCTCCTTGCCCCAGTATCTTTCCTGCCAAATCAGCCTCTTTAGATATCAGATTCGTTTTCTATAATGCAAATATGAACATGTTACTACCCTACTTAAAGCCCTCTAGGATATACCCAGAATAGGTAAATCTAGAGAGACAGAAAGCAAATTAGTGATTGCCGGGGGCTGTGGGGAGAGGGGAATGGGAAGTGATTACTAATGGGTATAGGTTTCCTCTGGGGTGACAGAAGCATTCTGTAACTAGATAGGGGTGGTTGTACAACATTGTGAAGGTACTAAATGCTTCTGAATTGTACCCTTTAAAATGGTTAAAATGGGCTAGGCGTGGTGGCTCACATCTGTAATACCAGCACTTTGGGAAGCCAAGGCAGGTGGATTGCTTGAGCCAAAGAGTTTGAGACTAGTCCAGGTAACATGGCAAAACCTCGTCTCTACAAAAAAATTAAAAAGTTAGCCAGGTGTGGTGGCATATGCCTGTAGTCCCAGCTACTCGGGTGGCTGAGGCAGAAGGATCACCTGAGCCCAAGAGGTTGAGGCTGCTGAGAGCCATGACTTTCGTGATCATGCCACTGCACTGTAGTCTGGGCAACAGAGTGAAACCCCGGCCAAAAAAAAAAAGGGGGGTTAAAGTGGTAATTTTATGTTAAGTGTATTGTTACCATAGTCAAAAAATAAACCTGGGCAGCCCCCTCGGGTCCCCTCCCACTGTGGGAGCTTCTCTGTCCTCTTAATAAATCCTGCTTTCCTCAAAAAATAAAAAATAAAAAACAAACCTATGCGATTAGGCCCACTTATCCCAGCATGTCACATGGGACTGTGTGGTCCCACTGGTGTCTGCCTGTTCAGCTGCCCTTCTGTTTCCCTCAACTCCTCCATGAATGGGATGGCTTACACACTGCCGCATGTGCACAAAGCCTTACGCCCCAGCATGCGCACAAGCAGTCTCTTCGTCTGCAGGGCATCTCTCCACCCCACTCCACCCACCTGTCTGTCCAGCGATCTCCTGCAAGACTCCCCCCAAGGAGTCTTCCCCTGACACATCTACAACACACCCATTGTGAATTTCCTTCTGTCTTCTGTTATCTAAGTAGGCACTACTGAAAAACTACTGTCAGGTCTGTTTCTAGTTCTAGAGAGAATTGTATTGTTTTCTTTCTTCTTCCTTTCTTTCTTTTTTTTTTTTTTTTTTTGAGCTGGAGTCTCACTCTGTCGCCCAGACTGGAGTGCAGTGGCCGCTCCCGGCCACCGCAGCCTCGACCTGCTGGGGTCCGGCGATCCTTCCACCTCAGCCTTCCAAGTAGCTGGAACTACAGGCGCGTGCTACCATGCCCAGCTAATTTTTTAATTTTATTGTAGAGCTGCAGTCTCGCCAAGTTGCTCAGGCGGGTCTCGAACCCGCGGGCTCGGGCAATCCACTCACCTCAGCCTCCCAAATACACCGGATTATAGCCTGAGCCACTGAGCCCGGCTGCATTGTTTTCTAAACGATAAAGTGGAACGAAGCTTTAAAGTGTTTGTCTAACTCTGTTTAAATTCATTACACATTTGTGGCCCCCTGCAACATCTGGAACATATGAGTTTAGAGGCATCAAAAAAAAAAAGTTTTTGCTCAGGGAGCCTTGAGATTAATCTTGTCACATTTAAATATGTAATCACGGTCCTGCCACATTTTGTTACACCGCTAAAAGCTGCCCAGTGGTTTGTGTCCTTGATTTGTGAGTGGTGAGCGGCTTGGCTATAAACAACAAAGTGGTTTATTTTTCATCACTCAGATTTATTTTTGAACTTAACGTTGGTAAAATGCTCTCAGTGAATCTGCTGAAGAATATACTTTGGAAATTTTGTGGCAGGTAAAATAACCTTTGTTCCTTTTTTTTTTTTTGAGTTGGAGTCTCACTGTTGCCCAGGCTGGAGGGCAGCGGCAGGTTCATGGTCACCACAGTTTCAGCCTGCTGGGCTCAGGTGATCCTTCCGCCTCAGCTGTCCAAGTAGCTAGAACTACAGGAACGTGCCACCACACCCGGCTAATTTTTTTACTTATTGTAGAAATGAGGTCTAGTCATGTTGGTCAGGCTGGTCTCAAACCCGTGGGCTCAGGCAATCCTCTAACCTCTGTCTCCCAAAGTGCTGGAATTATAGGCATGAGCCACTGTGCCCAGCCTGTGTTCTTCTTTGATGTACATAGAGAATTCCCTGGTTTGCCCCAGAATGAAAAAGTTCTCAACAGTGGTTCTCAACAAGTAGTTGGAACAATCGCATTGGCATCGCTTTGGAATTGTGCGATACGCAGAGTCTCAGGCCCTGCCCTCGACCTCCAGAGTTGGAAAGCCTGGGGGCGGGGCCTCCCAATCTGTTTGAACAAGCCCAGGTATTTTTATGCACGTTCAAGTTTGAGAACCACTGTTGTAAACAACCCCTTTAAGCCAAAATTCCTGATGAAAATTTAAGAACACTGAATGTTCTAGGGTACTTAGGTGGACATGGGCATTTTGATTCTGGATGTTGAAAATTTTAATTATTGGAAGAATAATGAGAATGACCAATATTTATTGAATTCCATACCAGACCAGGCACTGTGCTAAGTGTTCCAGGGACATTATCCACGAACTCCTCACACAACTCACAGCTAGTCCTAGAGGTAATGCTTCTTTCTCAGTTGTATGGTAAAGGAAACTGAAGCTCAGAGAGGTTGAGTTACTCGTCCAAATTCACACAAGGTGCAGTGCCTCCTGTCATGCTGCTGCAGCTAACTTCTGAGTCCAGGTTGTGAGCACTGTGCTCTCTAGACTTAGTTAACTGCACTTCGGCTCCTGGAGTCAGAATGACCTTTAGCTCTTGGGCATTCAATTTATTGCTGTTCCAGACCACTGCTGCCAAACTCACTTCCAGTTGAAGCAGCTGGGTTTTGTCACACATATGACTTCCTTAAATGTCCTCAGCTGAGCTGAAAATGCACAGAACTCACTCATCAGATTCCTGTCAAGATCGGAGATTTGGATGAGAATCTGCAGGAAGAAAATTTCTAGCCTTAGATTGTGGGGGCAGCAAACATTTTCCTCTAGTGTCGCATGAAGGGGCTCTTGTCACACATGTTTATTTTCAGTCTGTGACCAATAGTGGACCATGTTGGGCTTCCGGTTGCAAGCTTGGACACAAATGGTAGATGGGTTCCACTGTCATTGCAAGGAAGCAGAAATGACAGTTGATCAAGTGTAGCATCACGCAGAAGTCTCCATTGGCATGTGAAAGGGGGAGGTCCAGTATCACATTTGCAAATGTTGCTCTTCCTCCCTCACCTACCTCAGAAGGCTGTTGGGAGGGTGGGTCAAAATGTTTGGCAACTAAGCTGCAAAGTTCAGCTCAAATGAAAGGAAAGAATGGGCAAGTACTGGGATTTGATTAAACACGCTGGTGTTGGTATCAGAAGTCAAGGTTCTTGCTAGGTATCTCACAATGGTGTGATGTGGAGAAGCCACCTGACAGTTCCAAATAACTCTGTTACCTCAACACTCCTGTGAATGGTGCTCCCTGCCATTGTGCGGTGTATGGCTTATATAGCTGTGAACTGCAAGGTAAAATTTATCTAGTAACGCTGATCCTACTTACCTCCCAGCAAAGTTGGAGAATAGTGATTATTAAAAGGTGGGGGGACTTTTTTTGAATCGGGGTCTCACTCTGTGGCCTAGATTGACAGGCAGTGGCATGATGGTCCTAGCTCACTGCAACTTCAAACTTATGGCCTCAAGTGATCTCTTATCAGTTCCCGAGTAGCTGGGACTACAGGCACACTCCACTATGCCCAGCTAGTTTTTAAAATTTTTTGTAGAGACAAGGTCTTGCTATGTTGCTCAGACTGGTCTTGAATTCCTGGGCTTAAGCAATCCTCTCGCCTCGGCCTCACAAAGTGCTGGTATTACAGGCTTGAGCCACTGTGCCGGGCCAAGATTTTTAAATATAATAAATGCACTCTGCAAATACACTTTTCTTCCTGCCTCAGTTTCCTTCAGATTGAAGCTGGTAAAGTAACCCAGTCTCTTATGAAGGGCCTTTGGAAGGTGATCCTTAGTTGCTGATTGTGATTCAGCACCTCGAAAATCCCTTGATTGTGTGTGTTTACTCACTTAATTCACCAGCAACTCCGGACCATTCTCCACACTTGCAACAGAATGTCTCAGGCCACACTGCCCTCTTCTGCACATGGGTTCCCAACTCTCAGAGTCAGTTCTTGCCCTACTGGCATCGAATCACGCAGCCTTCCTCTTTCCCTCTATTTGGAATATTTGCTGACATCAGAAGCTTAACGGGGCAGAGACAGATGTTCTGCAGTTTAAAACATGATCTTTTATTTCAGGTGCCAAGGTTTTTGTTTTATTTGTTTATTTAGAATAGAAATTTCCCCTTTATTACTGATAAAGACTAAGATGGAAGGTATTGCTCAATATGCTGGCAAGTTGGGGGTTGGCCAGCTGAAGGGTAGGACTAGGTACACAATCCACCCAGCTGTGGGCAGAACTGGCCTGGGGTTGACCTCCACATCTCAGGAGCTTAACCAAGTAAGAGTTACAGCACAGAAATCCCAAGTGGTGGGGAGCAGGCAGGTCATTCTCAAGAGGAAAAAGACAAGGAGCATACACACGAAAGATGAACACAGCTTTGCATAAAATTAAACTTGTGTACGCTTTAAAAATTTTCCAGCCAGGCACAGTGACTCACGCCTATAATCCCAGCACTTTGGGAGGCTGATGTGAGAGGATTGCCTGAACCCACAGGTTTGAGACTAGCCTGGGCAACTCAGTGAGCCCTCATCGCTACAATAAATAAAAAAAAGTATCCAGGCATGGTGGCGTGTGCCTGTAGTTCCAGCTACTTGGAAGGCTGAAGTGGAAGGATTGCCTGAGCCTAGCAGGTCAAGGCTGGGATGGCCATGAACGTGCCACTGCACTCCAGCCTGGGTGACAGAGTGCAACTCCCCCCCCAAAATAAAAAAATTTCCTAACTTAAGGTCTATTATTAAAGCTATCAACACAATAGGCAGCTTATCTAAAGGCATGGATTGGTAGAACATGTTCTGAATTTCATGTAAACTTTAAAGATACTTTAGTCTGAATGCAAACTTTCCATTTATTTAGAATAACCATTTCTCTAAATTTCCATTCTTTTTTTTCTTCTTGAAGGTGATTGTTCGAGGTGGAGGACACATTTTACCCTATGACCAGCCTCTGAGATCTTTTGACATGATCAATCGATTCATTTATGAAAGAGGATGGGATCCTTATATTTGATAAACTACTGTCTTAAAAGAAAACATCAGATGTTTTCATCTTTGGGGAAAAAAATTAAAAACAATATGTCAAATAAGAAGATTATCTTTTTATATCTGCAAGATGTTTCTCATCAATAAAAATTATCCTTGAAACAATGAGATTTTGTTTTGTGGGGAGATGGTTTATAACAAAATTAACATGAGTGCATGAGTAAGAATTACATGATTAACTTAAAGGATGGAAGGAACAGATTCTGTGGCACTGAGTCAGACAAAGATGGATAAATGAGATATTGGGGTCTTGAACAGGAATTTTTAATTCCTCCTAAGAGTAAGTGAAAAGTACAATAAATAAAGTTGTAACAATATCTTGTTCTGTAAATAACAGAGGAGTTTGTCATATCATACATATGAGAGTATTTGAGATAATAGTTGAATTATCACCCCCAAAGGAACAGTTGTTATTATAGTAGTTGTGAGGAAGAGATTTTTCAAATGTGTAAGTCTTAGAATGAAAAGTAGCTTGGAATTCATTGAAATACAAATCTTATATATAAAAGTAATGATGTACCAATTCATGATAAGCAGAAGATCTTACTAAGAAACATACTGAATCTTTGCCTTTTCATCTTTTTCTTTTTTTAATTTGTTAGTTCATTTGAGGTGTACACACTTTCAGACAGCCTGCAGGTTACAAGATCCATTTTAAACTTAGGTTTTAAATTCTCTACTTGTTTTTTTTACCAAATAAAGAACAAAGTAATTTTGCATAATTGTTGGGATACCAAAACATTAAAAATAAATTGGCATCAAAATGGGGATATACATTTATAAATATACATATACACACATTAGCAATTTTCCAACTAAAATAGCACATTTTTCCTGTTTATGCATCACGTGCCCACATCTCTTTGAAATTCTGCAGCACACATGTCTTTTTCCACATCAATTACCTCTCATATTACCCACCTATGAATTGGTTCAATGGAGAATTAAATTTAGAAGTCAAAGTTCGTTCTTGCTGCAAAATACTTCACTTAGTTTGTTCTTTAATTTCTCATTTTGTGCTTGATTTCATTGAGGTTTGTGATCTTCAGTTTTTTTTCCTAATACATATTGTGCATTGTACTAGAAGTCATTAAATCAAACATTCTGATCAAAGCCGATTTTAATTATTGCAGAGGAGAAATTGGGGTGGGAGAGTTGCAAGAAGTTTTTCATATAGCCCTATTTGCAAGAAAAATGAGCTGTATTTGGTCTCATCAATATGTACTGGAAAGGGCACTGACTGTCGCTGGAAGACCTGAGATTAAATCTCATGAGTTGCACATGCACTGGATGTTTTTGGAGAAGTCATTTCACAGCACCAGCCTCCCAAAGACTCAAAGAAAGTAGCCAGAAGAGGAGATTTCTGAGGTTTCTTCCAGTTCACACATCACTGGACTTGCACCTACTTATAAGGGTACTATGAGCTGATACAGTCCCTCCTCATTATTCAAGGGTTCTGCATTTACAACGGCAGTCTACTTGCTAAAAATGTATTTGTAACCCCACATCAATATTCGCTCTTTTAAAGTCATGCAGAGTGGCAAAAAACTTGGGTTGCCCAACAAACATGTTCTCAGCTGAGATCAAAGAAGGCGACCCTCTGCCTTCCTGTTTTAGCTATTATACTATAAACAAGTGCTCTTTTCTGATCTGTTTAATGCCACGTTCTTTGCATTTTTGTGCTTTTTGTGGCTGATTTTGCTGTTTAAAACGGCCCCAAGCATAGTGCTGAAATACCATTTAGTGTTCCTGAGTAGCCAGAAGACTATGATTGGGCCCACAGAGAAAATACTAGGGTTAGGTAAGCTATGTTCAGGAATGAGTTACAGTGCTGTTGGCCCTGAGTTCAATGAATCAACAACATATATTAAATAAAGTGTCTTTATTTATTTATTTATTTTGAGTCAGAGTCTCACTCTGTTGGCCAGGCTGGAGTGCAGTGGCATGCTCACAGCCACCACAGCCTCAACCTGCTGGGCTCAGGTGATCCTTCTGCCTCAGCCTTCCAAGTAGCTGGAACCACAAGCGTGTGCTACCATGCCCGGCTAATTTTTTGATTTATTGTAGAGACAAGATCTTACCATGTTGCTCAGGCTGGTCTCGAACCCCTGAGCTCAGGCAATCCTCTCGCCTCCACCTCTTAAAGTGCTGGGATTACAGGCTTGAGCCACAGGGTTCAGCTAAATAAAGTGTCTTTAAACCAAAACACACCTTGAACAAGTTGTGTATTGATCAGTTGACAAGAATGTTGTGACCAGAGACTTGAAATAACCTAATCCTATAATCCCCCCCCACCCCACTGGGAGCAATGATTCAGAGTTTGCTAATTTCCTGTTTGCAGAGATGTTATAGAATATAACTACAGTGGATAAAGAGAATTGACTGTATTTATAGCGCACTTAGCATAGGAACTGACACAAAATAATAATAGCTCAATAAATGGAAATCATGAATGTTTTCATTTTTATCATCTCCCTGGCCCAAGCACTGTAACAGAGGAGAGTGTTGGGGTGGGGGTAAGCGGAAAATCTTCCAGGCCTTCTAGGAACAACCCTCACCAACTCACTTGAAGGTATAATCCTATGGAGGCTGAATCTGGTGGATATTTTACTTTAAAAGAAGGGAGGGAAAGGTAGTTTAGAGACTAAAGAAAATTTGATTTTTGAATTTAATTGGAGGAGAGTCCTTTGTGTAGAGAATCTCCAAGTGGACTGCATGTCCTCCAAAAATGTTCAAGATAATCCATTAAGGTCCAAGGAGGAATCACTAAAGCGCCTGTCTATATTTGTTTCATTTCTGTCTTAATCCATTTAGTGTTGCATGAAGGAATACGAAAGTCTGGGTAATTTAGAAAGAAAAGAGGTTTATTTTGCTCACAGTTCCGCAAGCTGTACCAGAAGCATGACATCAGCATCTACATGTGGTGAGGGTCTCAGGCTGCTTCCACCACGGTGGAAAGGAAAGGGAAGCCAGCCTGTGCAGAGATCACATGGCAAGAGGGGGAACAAAGGGCAGGGGAAATTGTCAGATTCCTTGTAACAACAAGCTCTTATGGGAATTAATTAATAGAGCAACTCACTCATTACCACTAGGGACAGTACCAAGTCATTTGTGAGGGATCCACCCCATTACCCCAACCCCCCCCAGTACACCCTACTTCCAATACTGGGGATCAAATTTTAACACAAGATTTGGAAGGTTGAAACAAACCACACTAAAGCAATTTCAAAATGAGAACATGATTAAACTTTAGAGCATTGAATGCTGGATTGTCACCATGCCCTCCTTCCATCCAGAAGTTAGATGGTCAGATAACTCATGTGACTGCCATTGCTGTAAGCAGACAACATCCACAAAGAGAGGGAGGTATATGGAGAAGGGTCCACAGAGGCCTCTTTTCATGGTTCCGGGTCCAGCATATTGTCAAGAATAACAATTGACATACAGGATGTGATCAATGTGGTTAATTTCATAAGAAACAAAGTCTTCAAATAGTAGGATCTTTAAAACGCTTTGCAATTTGATGGGGAATGACCAAGTGGGACTCTTGTACCACACTGGGCATCTCATGGCAGTGCACTTAAAGGAGTTGTGGAATCTGAGAATGAGTCATGGATTCTTTCTTTGACAAAAAGACAAGCAGACGTGTTGTCATTCTCTGTCTTGACAAGTGGCTGTCATTAGTACATCACCTAGCGTATATTTTTTTAAAAAGTAAGCACACAATCTGTCCTTTCAAGGTAGAAGTGATACTTTCACAATTAATGAGAAAGTTAATTTATTTTCAAAAGAAATTGAATCTATGGCAAGAGCATTTTGAAAACAGATGTTTGAAAATGTTTCCACCTTACAGCATGCACATTACATAAACAAAAACAAAAACAACCCTTAAAATCGAGGACGATTTCAACATTTGTCCTTATACTAGATAGATGGGATCGAAAAATGAGTTTTGGGAATTAGTAAGGCTCATCTAATGAGGCATCTCTTCCATTTGGCTCTACATATCTCTGTGAAGTGTTTTTTTAAAGCTCTAATAGACTTTGAAACCAAGCATTAAAATAAACTGAGTGTATAGCCAGACATCTGAAATGCTATTATCACAAAAAGGGCAACCCAAGATTTTTTGAAAATGACAAGGCATGTTCAACACATTGATCCTATTAAAGATATTAATGGTAACATTTCAGAGAGCAAAAGCATCTTTTACAGTTAAAAATCAAATATAATTTTTAAAAGTATTTTACATTTTATCTTTATTTTATCCTTTTGCATTTTCTACTTTGATTAAAATTTTGTAATGTAAACACTGTTTGTATAGTAGTGGCATGATTGTACATTATAAGTGAAGAAATAATTGTACATATCTTGGCAATTTCTTAATGATAGGATTGATAATGAAAAAGGTTCAGAGATTATGGCTTGAGAGGACAGAAAGTCTAAATTTAAAAAGTGGCCTTAAACTTTGGAACCATTTTGCCATGTTTAAAAAAAAAAAGGCAAGGCATTTAACAATATATGATGCTTTCTTTTATTTGAAAGAAAGAAAAGGAAGGAGACACGTGTGTACAAGTGTGTGCACGTGCACGTGCACATGTGTGCATGCACACACACACTCACACACATGCCTGAGTTTCCACAGTTAATGGCAGAGCCCATCAGGACACAAAGCTGGGTCTCCATTAGTCAAACCCAACCTCTTTCCACTGAGGTACCCTTCCTCCTGATCCTCGGCTCTTTCTCTCTTGATGACATCAGTAGGTCAGAGTTAGGACTTGTATTGTCATTAACAGTGGGCTTTATTGTGAAAGTGGCATAAGCATAAACCAGATTCTTGGAAAACTTTCAGATGCAGTATCCATGGTTGAAAGACTCAAGAGGAGCTAATGTGAACATGAACTGTGATTCTCTGGGAAGTACTAAGAGCTTTCATTTAATTATTTATGTTAAGTTCCTGAGTTATCTTTTCTTGTGCCACAAACAGTATACAGATAAGGCTAGAAACCAAGGCCAGGATCTTGTGACAAGTTGCTTGACTTAATCCCTGACTTCTTTCCTGAGGAAAGTCTGGCATTCTCTTCATTTCTTCTTGTGAATAATAGGATCCTTCCTTTTACTGCTGATGATATATGGGCCATGGTTGTGTCAATTTTATGGCATTTAAACTTCTGGTTCCAAGCTCAGAAACCATTTCATTCTTCATGCGGGGCCCTCTTAAGGGGTTGACCTCTGGTCCCTGAGGCCAGCTGCCAAGATGACCCGTAGAGGCCTGTCAACTCCACTATCACACAGGAAGTTTGTGCCCCGAGATGAATTACAGCTACCTGCACAGATGTGTTTACTTTTTCTTGTATATTGTAATGGGTATTGTTATTAAAATTCTGAAGATGTAAAAAACATTCAGAAAACAAACCTGAAAGTGATTGATTTTTATTGCCCCTAAGATGTTGAGCCTAGGAATTTAAAGCAGACTACTATGATTTATATCTGCTCAAGCCCAAGGAAAGACAGCTGTTCAATCATTTTAAAGGGATTTTTGGCAACATCAGGAGTGACACGGTGCCGGTGCACTCCCATGGGCTCTGTGTGTGTGAGGAGAATGAGTTGGGGTTGTCGTGGCGGCTTAAACTGACTTCACAGGAAAATTCGTTGCATCTAGGCCAATCCTGGGAAAATGTTCATTTTTTTTTTGTCTGAGCATTTTCTTTCTTTTATTTTCCTTTTGAGTAGAGATCTTGCTCTATTACCCAAGCTGGAGTATAGTGGCAAGATCACGGATCACCACAACTTCCACCTCCTGGGCTTAGGTAATCCTTTCACCTCAGCCTTCTCAATAGCTGGGACTACAGGCACGTGCCACCGGCTAATTTTTTTTTCTTTCTGTAGAGACGAGGTCTCACTGTGTTGTATAGGCTGGTCTTGAACTCCTTGGCTCAAGCAGTCCTCCCACCTTGGCCTCCCAAAGTGCTAGGATTACAGTAGTAAACCACTGCACCCGGTGGAAGACTTAATTTTCAAACTGCAAAAGAAAGAATTGCTCTTTGCAAAAATTAAAAAGTAAAAACTTCCCCTCACCAGTCCTATACAACACCAATGGTTGCCACTGGTAACTCAACCCAGGTTAAGGGCGGGTGGGCCCCTGGAACTCAGCATTACCAGGACCGGACCCAATGGGGGAGACACAGTTCCTCCCCACTGAAGGAAACAGGGTATTGTTAGATGAAAGGGGGTCTGGAGGCCGGGCACCCAAGAGCCAGCAAACGTCCACTATGTGCAGATGTCAAAGCTCAATAGAAAGATGAAAGACCATTTCTGCATTTTTATCAAATGAATCTAGAGAGACAAGGATGGTGTGGGAAGCCTTGGGAAAGACCAAAGGGGGGGACAACAGGGATGAGCTCTTGAACTACCAGGCACAGAGTTTGGTGCCCACCGCAGAGAGTAAGATGAATTTTAGGCTTGCCCCTTTTCCCCTGGTTCCAGGTGTAGGTGTAATTGCTGCCTTGGAAGCCCCAAGTGTTGCTAGTCTTTGTGACGAGCTGTTTCTTCTACTCTGCCAAAGCCACCATGTAAAGGAAACAATTTGGCACTTGGAGTAGAGAACAGGTGATGATGAGCTTCTCTGGAGACAGAAGTTCGACATTGGAAAACAAACTTGCTGTGTACAAATTCTTACACTCCCTCTTTTGCAGTGGGAATACACTCTGCTAATTTCCCAATGAATAATATGAATATTTACAATCAAAACTCACATGTACATCTGGTAATGTTTGATGATACTTTAAATTTTCACACATGAATCAAAGGGAGAAAAAGAAATACCTGAGAGAACTGGGGAGAGGGAGGATGTTGTGTGAGAATACGAAAACCAGATACTGGTATCAGCACTGAAGACAGAAATTTCCCCAGGCCCCTGGCTCAATCACGCTTGGCACCTTACTCCAGGATGTGCCATATTAAACCTTCAAGGGGACAGGACCTGTTCAGGGTGCTAAAGTTATCAAAACAAACCTGGCCTACTTCCCTGCCCCTGAGATCCCCTAAATAAGGAGAGGGGTGTGTGAAAGGAAGGCGGGTGACCACTGTATAAATATTGCTACTTGCTTTAATAGAGATGGCCCAGCCATTGCCTTGCTAAGCTATGGTCTGGCCTTGTGTCCTTTGAGCTATGGCCAGGCCATGCTTTCCTAAACTTTGGCCCCCTCCTCTAACCTGGGGAGGTGAATCAATCTCCCTATCTCTCTCTCTCTCTCTCTCCCCCCCCTTCTCATTTACCTTCTAAATAAACTCTATTTTCCAATCTAACTTACGTGCAATTCTTTGCATCTTTCTTTCAGCACCGAATCGCACACCACCACCCCAGTGGATCTGACCTAATAAACATGATACGGAAACATCTCTTTAAAACTCTATAGGAGAATTAAAAAAAAAAAAATAGAGATGGCTCAAACTGCTTTGAGAACAGAGACTAGGAAGTGAATAATGTGTATAAACTGAGGAGTAGAGAGGAAGGCTGGAGACCTTCCAGGGGAGACAGTATCCCTGGCACAGGCCTGGGCCTCAGCATTAGTGTACCAGGGACTGGTGAGAACCTGAGGACTCGCATCTGCCTTCTCTCCTCTTATTTTCTTTTTCTCTTTTTTTTGAGTTGGAGTCTCACTCTGTTGCCCAGACTGGAGTGCAGTGGCCAC
>NW_007260367.1:93157-124913 GCF_000164805.1 Carlito syrichta
ATAGGCATGCACTACCACGCCCGGCTAATTTTTGATTTGTTGTAGAGATGCGGTCTCGTCAAGTTGCCCAGGTGGGTCTCGAACCCGTGGACTCAGGCAATCCACTCACCTTGGCCTCCCAAAGTGCTGGGATTACAGGCTGAGTCACCGAGCCCGGCTTCTCCTCTTATTTTCATCCTCCCATGCTTGATAGTTCAATTATTTTGTTGCAAAATCTGAATTCTCAAATGACCACCTCATACTTCTGTCATGGAGGGAGTAGACTCCCTTATTAAACTGATTGGAATAAACTCTTAATGACCATGTTTTCATTGTTCTGTCTTGTCTCTGTTGAGTCGGGATGGATCTAAAAGTCTGTCTCCCTTAAGTCCATCCATCACGTAGCCGTGGTGGCATGTGAAATGGCATTTCCTTATTAAAATCCTCACACACTGCATAGTAACATGCTGGAACAAGCTGTCACTGACCAATTTCTCAACTTCCCTGGGAAAAGAAATTTTTTGTTTTTAAGGAAGATATTTTGAAATGGCCCCATAGTGTGACTCATTGGAGGGATATGCCAAAGGCTTTGGGGCAAAAATAATTTTTTTTTAAAAAGTAGATTCTATTAAAAAAAAAAAAAGGTTTGAAGTGAAGATGCCCTGGAAAACTGAAGCTGACCTTGGACAAGACGGAGGGAGAGTGGAGAGACAGTTAGTCTACTCCAATGAGGTAGTTTGTTCAGGGTGAAATTTCACTAGAATGTATTTTCCTTGGGAGGACCTTGTGGAACAGAGGAAAAGGGGGTCTCTAATCAGTCACAGCGCCCTCAAATGAGCTCCTCTTTTCCTGAAAAATGTTGATATTTGCTAGGCTGGAGCCTCAGAACAGGTTCTTAAGAGTTTAGTTTCTTATGGACTATTTCCTTGCTAAACAATGGTCTGGCCATGTGTCCTTTGAGCTATGGCCAGGCCATGTTTCATGTTTCTTGGCTTTGGCCCCCTTCCCTACCTTGGGGAGGTCAATCATTATCATTCTCTCTCTCTCTCTCTTCTCTCTCTCTCTCTCTCTCTCCATTCACCATTGCCTTCCTAAGCTATGATCTGCCCATATGGCCAGGCCACCACGTTTTCCTAAAATTTGGTTCCCTCTCCTACCTTGGGGAGGTGAATCTCAATTAATCCACCTCCCTCCACCATCCGCTATTGTCTTGCTAAGCTATGGTCTGCTGGCCAGGTGTTCTTTGAACGATGGCCAGGCCATGTTTTCCTAAGCTTTGGCCCTGTCCCCTGTCTTGGGGAGGTGAATCTCCTTTCTCTCTCTCTCATTTTGTTTCTAAATAAACTATATTTTCTAATCTAAAGAGTTTAATTTTACATAATGAGCAACATAATTTTCTTTTTTGGCCTCATGAGTTAACCAAGCTCTATGCAGCTTTGATTCTAGATCAGTCTTCCCTTGCTGAATGGTCAGAGAGAAGAGGAAGAAGCACTAGCCTAGGGAGCATGTGATTCTGAGCTCCAACTCCAACTGCAAATTTTCTGTCATTTTCAACTCCTCAGTGGATTTTTTTTTTTGTCTTCTTAGGCTAGAGTAAAAACAAAAACGAACAGTCACATATTCAATTCAGCAGCATCACAAAGAAGAAAAAAAGAATTCAGTAACCCTGTGTTATTATGACATGCTCAGTATGAAAACTAAAACCAAGTGGTTTAAAACTACTAGTACCAGCAATTCCGTGGGAGAAGATGTTGGTCAGGCTAAGCATCCAAGGAGCATCATGTTATTTTCTCCTGCTTCTTGCTATGTACAAATCCCTAGACTCCCAACAGCAGGTATTATCAAATTAAAACAGCTCAGAATCTAGAAAGACAAAGACGGTGTGGGAAGCCTTGGGAAATACCAAAGGGGGGTTGGGGGGCAATAGGGATGAACTCTTGAACCACCAGGCACAGAGTTTGGTGCCCACCCCAGAGAGTGAGATGAATTTTAGGCTTGTCCCTGGCTCCAGGTGTAGGTGTAATCACTGCCTTGGAAGCCCCAAGTGCTGCTGGTCTTTGTGACGAGCTATTTCTTCTACTCTGCCCAAAGCCACCATGTAAAGGAAACAATTTGGCACTTAGAGTAGAGAACAGGTGATGATGAGCTTTGCTGGAGACAGAAGTTTGACACTGGAAAACAAACTGAGAGTTGAGAATGCTAGGAATGGATAGTTGTTGCGTTTCCATGTTTACCATGCTGAGGAATTCTGGCATCTTCATAAATTTCTAAACAATACATTGACAATAAATGGTATAATAATAAGGAAGAAAGAACTGCCTAGCAGAAATCAGAGAGTGCAAAACTTAATATATGCCTCAACCGAGATATATTATTTAAAGGCCATTTCTTCTACATCTGCCTGAACAGAGCTCCCAAAACCACCATAAAAGGATGCTATATAAACTTGAGGTTGCATGAGTCTACTCTTGCCTTCTGCAGTAATGGACACTTTTGGTATTTGCCAATGCTCCTGCTTCAAACAGTGTCCACTCTCAAGCTCCAAGGTGCGACAGTGGAGCTCCCCTTACTCTCAGGAAATTGCCTCGCCTCCTACTTTACTAGGAAGATCAAGGCAATCCAACACAGGATCCTCAGTTTTACTTTTTCACCACAACATACTGCTCCGGCACCACGACCCAGATTCCCTTCCTGTCATAGCAAAAGACCTGACCTCTCTTCTGAACTCTCTGCCCAGAGCTCCAACTGTCCTGACAGAAACTCAGATTCAGCATGACCAGCCTTTGCCATCTCTCCCCGCAAACCAGCAACTTCTTTTGATTTTCCCTGGTCTGCCAAGAACATCCCCATTCTCACAATCGCCATCTTTCTCTCATCCTTTTTCTTCACCCAGTGGCCAAAGCCTGTTTATTCTCCTTCAGCAATATGTTTTGCATCTCTCTTCTCCTTTTCCGGTTTCTAGACGACTACACAGCCTATTGAAAGGTCTCCCTTCTCTAGACTTTCCCCAGTGCCCATCATTAATCCATCCTAGATAGTGTTGCTATTTAATTTTGTAATGTGCAACTCTAATCTACTCACTCTTGGCTGCCAAGTGCTTCTGTTGTCAAAGCCTTCTGTTGAAGGCCGCCACAAACTGACTCCAGCCTGCTTTCTTTAGTTTGTTTTCCCACTGCTTCAACATATCCAGTCAGATGAAACTTCACCTTCATGCAACCACCTCTATTTTCCCTCTGCACACGCCTCTCTTTCTATTCAGAATGCTCCAGCAAATGAAATCCTGCCCTGTCTTGAAGACCCAACTCAAAAGCACAAGATGCCTGTCAGCCTTCCTCCTTCCTTGTTCCTTTTACTGCCCCCCACCGTATAATCACTTTCTTCTATGCATTATCTGTCTCATTCCTGGAACACACATTTCTGCCTTTTGTCAGAGTTGTTTAACGTTTTCCTTTCTCTTTCTCCTTCCAAGCAGGTAGCTGACTCTGGGTCCTTTCTTTAGGGAGGGGAGTGGCAGGATACGATGCAGAAGGATTCTGGGAGCGTTTCTGGCTATTGTTTTCTAAAAGCCAGAGGCCCAAAGGGAGGATAGGGTTTGAGGAAGCAGAATGTCTTTGAAATACAGGCGAGAAACATCAGACTGAAAGGTAATTCCCCCAGCTGAAGGGAGAGGCAAGTTCTGTGGGTTCTGCTTCCTGGCTGGGGCCAGGTCAGGGCCAGACCCTAGAGAAGAAGAGCTTCCAGGTGGAGTATCTGGAAGCTAAGGCTACGAACACTAAGGTTTTCAGCCTCATCCAGAAGCTGCAGCAGGCCACCAGGCATGAAGGAACCATGGGGACAGGCACAATATGATAGCCTGACTAGCACAGGACCCTCCCCAAAGCCCTCATTGCTCCATAAGACTCTCTGAGCCTGATAAAGTCTTGGTAAGGTAGGAAGGAAGGAATAACTGAGATGAACCTTCCTATTGCTCCAGCAGAGTGGGAACTCAGAATTAAAAAAAAAGTTGTGGAAAATAAAGATATACCATATTTCCTATCACCTGAATTTGTGAATCAATATTCATTCTTCAAATATCAAATACACATATCACAACATTATCCCTTGAGGAAGAGCCCCTGGCTTCAACTTAACAATGCTTATTGAGTGCCAACCATGCATCAGGCACTGACCTAGACGATGGAGATGAAGCAGTGAACAAGACTGAAGACCCCC
Source organism: Carlito syrichta (assembly GCF_000164805.1). Classification (NCBI taxonomy): domain Eukaryota; kingdom Metazoa; phylum Chordata; class Mammalia; order Primates; family Tarsiidae; genus Carlito; species Carlito syrichta. Next base: position 97,349 of record NW_007260367.1, read on the forward strand.
TCCTTGAAGACACTACATTGTGGCGGGAGGTCAATGTTCAACTATAAACATACATACATACAGAGATCCATATTGGTACGTGCTACAAAGGAAATCAATGCAAGAAGCAGGAAATAAGGTGTGATGGGAGGTGGGAGTGGGATGACAGAGGGAAAGGCCTTCCTGACTGCTGACACCTGAGCAGGGCCTGAAGGAAGGACAGCCATGGATCTTGCTTGTACTGAGGAAGATGCGGCAGGAACGGCAGGACCAGCAAAGGGCTTGCCCTGAGAAGAAAATAAAACTCAGCCACCCCGGGAAGAGGTTGGTGATGTCAGAGTCATGGAAGGCGGTCAAGGTAAAGCTTTGGGACTTGCTCTCTTGCTTCTCCCACAGAGTGCCAAGCACACAGTACATGCTCAGGAAATATCTGTTGAATAAAGGATGAACCAACATGGCCACTTGTGCCACACTGAGAAGTAACACATAAAAAATATAAATGAATAGAGCATGAAAATGACCCATAAGCCCACATTCCAGACATAACCACTCTGAACTTCCAGAGTTATTCCTCTAATCTTTTATTATTTGGAGATTTTATTTTATTTTTTTCCATACTGGAGACAGTACTATGTTTTGTTTTCTTCTCTCTTAATCATACTGTAATTTTTTTTTTTTTTGAGACAAGGTCTCACTCTGTCCTCCAGGCTGGAGTGCAGTAGTTGGAACTACAGGCATGCACCGCCACACCCGTCTAATTTGAGTACTCTTTTTAAGAGACGAGGTCTCACTGTGTTTCCCAGGCTGGCCTAGAACTCCTGGGCTCAAGCAGTTCTCCCACCTTGGCCTCCCAAAGTACTGGTATTACAGGTGTGGCCTCTCATATTGCAATTTTTAATATTACCTTTTAACTCATTGAAATTTATCTCTAACTGGCTTCAGCAACTTGGGCAAAGTGGTCATGAGGCAATGGTCTTTTTCAAGGGTCACAGAGGGTGCTCAGTAACCACTGAATTTTTTTTAAGGGGAAAGACCCATAAACCTCTAAACCCTATAGACCAAGAACGAGTAACAGTGTATAGGCTTCCATGGCCCCTTGTGGCCCCTGCCGGCAGGATGCCAAAGTCTGGTCTCTGGCCCACGTAACACTGGCTTCATAGTGCTCAGGGTTTTGCCATTACTAGCAAGATGGTGCCTGTGCAATTTCTCCCTCTCTGCTTGGGAGTTAAGTATTTGAACATTTCCTAGAGAGGCGTTTTGTTCCTCCTGGACTTCTGTTTTTTACTGCTAGTGGCTGCCCCCAGCTGTTCCTAATTCTCTCTCTGGATGAATGACTCAGCTGGATTCAGAGTCTACAACTTGTGGCTTCTTAAAGGAGCCAGGCCATTTTGTAAAACAATGAAACATGGCTCAAAGTAAAACCACTGAAGAGTACAACCATGAATTAGAAAACACAAAATGTATTTCTTTTCAATGTCCAAGACTATAACTCTTCAACTATGAAAATAAACATGTGCCTGAGTTAAAAAAAAAAAAAACGCAGAAAGAACTTAATAGAAATCAGACAACAAGTCCACGCTCTTCTCTGATACAACCTCCTATCCTTCCATTTGCCTTGGGGACAACTCTTTCTAGAAAGGCTGTGGAACTTGTTCTGAAGTGTCCTCTTAGCCCCAGGAGAAGGACATGTCTGTGGCCCAAAGGGAAAAAACACTGTTAAGCGTTTTTGGAGTCAATAGATTTTACAGGTGAACCAACATTCTTCTAGTCTGAAGATGTTTTGGCTTGTGTTAAATCTGCTTTGCCTATGAGCAGCAAATGAATTTATTTAAGACGTGCATTACTGGAAGGAAAGCAAACCTAAGGCAGGACAAAATAAATGGAACATTTCAGGGGAAAAAAATTCCATCATCACCATCAACAAACAACCCTGTTTGGCTGAGATGATCACAGTCAGATGGAAAATGGAGCCCAGGTGCCCAGGTGGGTGGAATGTCCAAGGACAGAGCAGCTGCATCTCAGCTGGCACCGCCCAACACATCCAAACCATGTGCAAAGCAGACAAGCATTTCCTTCCTTCCTCTCTCCTCCTCCTCTTGCTTCTTCTCATTTTTTCTCTTTCCCTGGAGCAGTGGGGATGTTCCAGGTTGGAACTCTTCCAAGTGAAAAGGCGCTGTGTGGTGGGGCTGGAGACCAAGACTGAGGGATGGTGGGTGGGCTATAGGATGGTTCGTCTAGGACTGTAGACATGATTTCTCTCTACTTTCCCCAGACTCCCCTGCCTGAGATAATAAAAGGTGCATTCAGCTGCCTCTGTGACTGTCTTATAATGAATTCATAGTGGGTTGTTGGGTGCATTGAGCTTAACCAGACCTACACATAAACTCAAGTCTAATTCTATCATGTGGCTTCTAATGCCATCATATGGAACCTCTGGCAACAAAGCCATTTTCCAATTGTTAATATCCTCTCCCTTCCATGTTCTTCCTGCCAGAATCATTTACAGCTCTATGTCTGACTCTCCCCAGAAATAAATTTTTTTTCTCCCTTTGGCGAGATGATTTCCAGAGAACAACACTTTTCATGGGACAAATGGATATAAAAGTTCTGTTAATTATAATCAGTAAAATAACAAAGATATTCAGGGTACTGAATAAGGAAAAGAATGTCACAGAAGTTCTTTGTGTAGTATTTCTTAAATTTATGTTTTTTATTACATTGGCAGCTATACCCATTTAATGAAGAACACTAGTTTGTTCTTCATGTCAACATTTGTTAATGTTTTAATTCATTTCAGAAGCCCTTCAGAAACGCTACATGGCCTCTAGGAGGACAGGGACTTTTGTCTATTTTGTTCAGCCCTGTATTCACAGTTCCTAGTAGAGCACCTGACACTTTGTAAATGTTCATTCATATTTATTGTTGAATGGACTGAGGTCTTTTATAATGGGAAACTGCCAGGCTGGCCATCTTTTGAATTTTATGGTGTGTTATGTGGAACAGAATTGTTTATCCATCATTGACTTAAGGAATATTTTGACCTAGTTTCATTCCTAGGAGGCAATGAGATCCTTACAATGGATTTTTTTTAAAATCTAGCTTATTTTAAATTTGAAAACTACCACATGATATTTAGAAAGTCAACCTTTCTTCCATTACAAATAAAAATTCTATTTTGTGTCATAGCAGGAATTGAGTACTCCTTTGTCAGTTACAAGCTAAGACCTGCCAGCAATAACAAACTGATTGCTCCCCTACGTTATGCCTGAGAAGTGAATGCTGGGAGAAGAATGTAATTCAAATTAGATATGCTCAGATGAAATTTCTCAACTCTCTACATCTTGGGGTAAATAACCTAAAAATGAATGCATAATTCTGAAAAGTATTCCATATTGTTTTATTCTTAGGTACTCAGTTATTTGAGCCAGTGGTTGAAGAGTTGAGAAAATATAAAATTTCAACCACTGCTTTTCACAATTAGAAAAAGCTGATTTCACAGCTTAGAACTCCAGCAACTACTGGCCAAATCTCAGATGAAGCTGTGCAGTGATTCTTAAGTGGCTTTTTAAAAGTCTCTCTCATTTATAATGAAAATATAAACTAAAATCCAGACTGCCATACAATCTTTTCCCAGAGAGAAGTCAGCTCCAAATGTGTTGACAGCAAAAGAGAAGGCCAGTGAGACTCCCAGCAGTAAATCTAGGCCAGCATGAAAGAGGTAGAACTGAATCCTTTGACTAAAACTCAGATGGAGACCCCTACGAGTTTTCTGAGATTTCTATGAGCCTGAGTATGGGGAATGTGTACCAGTGAAAGGTAAAACTAATTTGTGATCATGTCAAACCTGGAGTTTCTAATAGTTCCTTCTTGCACTTCACAAGTTGTATGTGGAAATCCAGTGAAAAGAAACGTGTGTGCATTAAGAGATCCTTAATGTGCCATTGAGGAACTGGTGAAATTTCCATGCTCCTTCTGTTGTGATAGTTTTAAAACCAATTTTTGTTCATTGTGTATATCATCCGGCTGTGAACTTTCCTGTGGATCTGGCTATCTAGAAAATGAGCAAATTAATTACCATTTATCTTAGTGTTAGGGTTACACTCCCAGCGGGGCCTCCAGAATGTTAGGTCAGGCCCGTCGGGGGTGTGGGTGTCTGGTGTATGATCTGGTGCCGCATGATAGATGCAAACAATTGCACAGAAATTAGATTGGAAAAATACAGTTTATTTAAAAAGTAAATTAGAGAGAGAGAAAGAAAGAGATTTACTTCCCCAAGGGAGGCAAAGCCAGGAAACATGGCAATAGCCATAGCTCAAAGAGCACATGGACACACCAGAGTCTAGTAAGGCAATGGCTACAATGGCCTGGCAATGGTGACTGGTTGCTCGTGGTTGGGTCCTTTTAACCCCTCCCTTTGATGGGGGAAGGTCATTAAGGTGCTTGAGTGGTGGTCTTCACAAAGGAGCAAGTAAGCACAAGTACTGATGTCAGGTGATGGACAGCAGACAGATGGGTTAGTCACTTGATTGTTGCCATAGTAGTGGGGTCTGTCTGTGTCATGAAGGTCATGAAGGGCTAAATGTTTAGGTTAACTTGAGTCTTATGGGTAGAGGCAAATACTTGAAACAGAAAAGTAATTAGTACAAAACAAGCTGGGGAGGGAGGTTGTAAAACAATTATCAGTAGTTACCTCTGAGAAACCTGTTCTGTCCTTGGTTAGTGATTAGAGGGTAAGTTAAGTGAACTGCTAGAAAAACATGAGATTTAGTCAGTGTTAAAGTGACTGCTCATTGGGCATATTAAATCCATGTTATATCCTCTCACTTAGATAACTGCTGTTTCATGTATTAAATGTTCAGTATAAACTATTTTATTAACTGTATTAGAAGTGAACATAAATGTGTAAATTATTATACAATTTAAGTAATAAAACATTTTCTTTACATGTCTTCTTCTTCCATTGAGTACTTGGAAACATAATCCTTGCTCATCTTCTAGGATTTAGCTTCATGAACAGGAAATGTGATTTAACAGCATTTAAGCTTCCGAGAGTTAAATGGATTTGGCTATTGATTTCTTACCAGCATTAGCTGGGTTATTACAAATGTATTTTGTTAATTTGGCTGACAATGAAGTTGACAGTATAACAGCATTACCACCAAAAGCAGCTTGGGTTTAACTCTAGAATTTTCGTACCATAGCAGTTTGGATTTGTCAGGGATTTGTGCTTTAAAGGGATTATGTAAAAGATTATTAAAGTTGAACCCTCATGGAACAAGGCTGGGTATTCACACTAGTGATGCAGTTCTATATCCCTCTTGGCCAAGTTGCTTGTGCATGTTTGAGGATTCTTGTCACACTCTAAGTTGCTATGAAAGTGTAGACCAGCTAAAGAAAAATCCTCCTACGGGAAAGGCTGACTGGGAGTTGGCAATTGTAAGCAGGACCCAGCCTTCCTCATTTTAGAAAATTCAAACAGTCTAAGGGCTGGAAATGGAACGGCAGTTCGTCTGAATACTCATAAGTCGAGAAGATAGCAAAAGTGCCTCTTTATTAATTAGAGAAGATAAAATCAGAAAACAGAGTTGCAGGTTGGTGTGAGCAGAGAGCTGAAGAGGCCTTCATTCTCCGGTGGAGCGGAAGCAGAGTGTCAGATGGCTGAGATGAACTGAGGCAGCCTTTCAGGGCTTGCAGGGCATTGTGCTAGTCTGGGCAGCCCTCCAGGCCCAGGGTGGACCAAAGGGCCTGGGTGCAGAGGCTGAATAAGAAGCATTGCCCACAAATCATTTCAAATAATCTCATAATTAAGAAAAAATGTATTTCTCAAGAGCACTACCTCCCACCCCCATGAAAAGAATTTGGTACAAGCCCAATAATAAAACTAACTGAATTCTACTGGAGCTCTGTCCTACGTGGAAGTGTTGGCTGTGCCATTAGCTCCTTCCTCAAGAGAAAACCTCAGCCCCATTCACATGAAAGAATGGAAGGCTCTTCCTGAACTGCCAATACGATGACACATTCTGATGACATTAATGAGGGGGGTACTACCAACCCTCCCCCACCATGTTCAACAAATGACCCAACGTATTCAAAATATGACCCCAAAAATTCAAACATCAAGGTGTTTGAAATCCACTTGGAAGAGATATGGCTTGGGCATACCTGGACCATACTTTAAAATATATAATCACCTGCTGATGAATGCTCTCTGAATTCCAGAGTCTAGTTTAATCCTATTTCAGCCATTTAGATCTCTGCATAAGAGCTCCAAATGGTTGGGTAAGACATAATTTTTTCTTTTTTTGCGGGGTGGGGGGTCAGAGTCTCACTCTGTCGCTCAAGCTGGAGTGTAGTGACATGAGCATGGCTCACTGGAGCCTTGACCTCCTGGGCTCAGGTGATCCTTCTGCCTCAGCCTCCTGAGTAGCTGGAACTACAGGTGCACACCACCAGGCCCAGCTATTTTTTGTAGAGATGAGGTCTTGCTATGTTGCCCAGGCTGGTCTCAAATTCCTAGGCTCAAGCAATACTCCCACCTCAGCCTCCCAGAGTGCTAGGATTACAAGCATGAGCCCTTGCGCCCAGCTGAGACATAAAAAGTTCAAAAGATATTCCTTGACGATACCTTCCTAAAATAGAAATGTGCTCATTACTTTTTTTTTGAGTTGGAGTCTCACTCTATCACCCAGACTGGAGTTCAGTGGCTGCTCCCAGCCACTGCAGCCTCAACCTGCTAGGCCTCGGCGATCCTTCTGCCTCAGCCTTCCAAGTAGCTGAAACTACAGGCACGTGCTACCACGCCCAGCTAATTTTTGGTTTATTGTAGAGATGAAGTTTCGCCAAGTTGCCCAGGCTGGTCTCGAACTCCTGGTCTCAGGCAATCCACTCACCTTGGCCTCCCAAAGTACTGGGATTACAGGCTGAGCCACCAAGCCTGGCCTACTCTTACTGATTAAAAGAGAAGATTGAGAGCATCCTAAATACTCATGAATTAGGTCTTCTTTCATACATATGTTGCATTCCTTTTCTTTTGTTTTTAACTAGAGAATGAGGAAGCTCGCTATGTACTGATCTGGGAAGAGCTCTGTGTCACTTGGTGCCCAAACAGGAAAGGAGAAACCACCTACATATCTCAAGAAGAGAAAGATGGAATGCAGGGAATTGGTTAAAAAAAACACTGGAAGGGCTGAGGAGGGAACAAAGAAGGGACTCGTACCCGAAGACTGGGAAGCTGCCACCGTCCGCTGGCTGGATCCCATGAGCAGATACTCATTGCTGATGTTGCTGAAACCACCTCTTGGCTGCTGGAGCCTGTAGCACATATAGTCAGCGCCAGCTGCATGTCCCTGTTGCTGCCATTACCAGTAGCAGGGAGAATAGCCAATCTCTTCTTCCCACACTGGAACCTACCACCAGTGCCTCCCACTGGAAGAATCTAACATGAAGTGGGCTGGATGAATGAGTCTGGGAAAGGAGATGGAGGATATCTAGAGAGATGGATTTGAACCTAAGAGTCGAGAGACACAATCTGGCACATCCACATTTTTGCCACTCAGCATTCACACATTCCACTGTACCCACCCAACATCATACCTCTTCCTAAAAGAACACAACTATATTTCTCATCCGGATGAATACACGTTCACTCTCTCCCCAGGTGGGGGAAAACAGACTGGAACCATGTGAGGCGGTAGCCTCAGCCAAGGTGTTCATCTCAGGGTGACATTAAATCCTCTTCCCTTTTAGTCACCATTACATCTTGGACATTTTGTAACATAAAGGCTAAATTGTCAAATTAACCACCAACACTCAATGTTAGGCATCGTAAGCAAAGAGGAATATGTGTGTAGCTGTTATAGTTTTTGTTTTAGTAATTGGTACTAAAACTAGTTGATTGATAATGATAATAGTTAAATAATAATTTTTTTTTTGAGTTGGAGTCTCACTCTACTGCCCAGGCTGGAGTGCAGTGTCATGCTCACAGCTACTGCAACCTAACCTACTGGACTCAGGTGATCCTTCCGCCTCAGCCTTCCAAGTAGCTGGAACTACAGGTGTGTGCCACCATGCCCAGCTCATTTTTTGATCTGTTGTAGAGGCGAGGTCTCGCCAAATTGCCCCTGGTCTCAGGCAATCCTCTCGCCTCCACTTCCCAAAGTGCTGGGATTACAGGCATGAGCCACCATGTCCAGTGTTTAATAATTGACAATGAGCTTCTTACAATGTCCAGTCCATGTTCCCTTTGCCTTTAGCCAGCACTTTAATTGTTTGGGGTTCTTACTTGGCAAGATAATTTAAACCTTTATTTCTGAAGGGTCTAAGTCTTTAGCAGTCCTGCAGTTTGCAAATATCATTCCAGTAACTTTTTTTTTTCACTCTGTCACCCAAGCTGGAGAGCAGTGGCATGAGCATGGCTCACCACAGCCTCAACCTCCTGGGTTAAGGCAATCCTTCCACTTCAGACTCCAAAGAGAGCTGGGACTACAGGCATGCACCAGTAGCCACATTCTGATTGTCACAACTAGTGGGAGTGGTGCTTCTGGCCTCTAGAGGGTAGTACAATGCACAGGACAGCCCCCCTACAACAAATAATTATCTGTCCCATAAACGTCCGTAGTGCCAAGGTTGAGAAACCTCATAGTTAAGCCCTTCTTTGCTCTGACCCTCACACAAAACTTGCAGTCTCAAGGGTTACTCAAAACATTGCTCCAAACAATACACTCTAGAAGGGCGTACGTAATCTCAAAAATCAAAAGACCTGCAAAACACTGTTGCTCTTTCCTAGTGATAGGTGGTTCAGAGTACAGTAGATTCTCTTTCGCTTTAGAGAGGAAATGATAATACCATATTCTCTAGACCACTGGACACCTAAAACTTCACAAAGGCAAGCAGACCTTTGATTTTTCCTGGGAATGATCTCCCACCCTCTGGCATGCACATGTCTTATTAAAGCATCTAGATATTTGCTACTTGTTGCTTACCATGTCAATAACATACCAGCAGGCTATTGTGCAGAATATCAAGAAGGTCAAGGATCCTGCAGACTAAAACATGTCAGAGAGTAGCAGAGGTCTGAGGTAAGAAGGAAGGGTTTTTTTGTGATTCTCCTGCTGGCTCAGAGCAAACTCCTTCTGGTGATCTTTGCTAATTTGGCATTGAGGAAGAAAAACACCTGCCAGATCAGTAGCTGCATACTAAGTGCCAAGAGCTCTGTCGTGCCATTCAGTAAAAGAAACCACATCTGGTCTAGAACCTGGTTAATTCGGTGGAAATTTACAGTCATTCTTCAATGACTATCTTCCTTCTGCACATGTCAAACAGAGGAGTTAAATGAGGACGTGGCAGAACAACTCCTGTATTGTTCAAGAGTTCGATGGAAATACGAATCTCCGCAATTTCCCCAGGAATATGGTTTGCTTTTACACAGGAAGGGGAAATCCCAGGAAGCTTCCACGGGGCCCTGTCTACCATAACAACGCTCACTACACAGGTCAGGGAATCAACATGAAGGTGGGTTATTTTCCTTCCTGAAGACACTTATGACAACTCTATTCAGGAATGATAAAATAACCACAGTACAGTTGAGCTGACTCACTGGAACCCAATGAAGCAGTCACAGGCCAAAATTTCATTTACTATCTGATTGCCATAAATGAGTCCCCCCATCCCCCTCAATGGTCCAGAGGCATTTTGGGTCTCTAGAGATCAGCAGTGACTCAGAACTAATGTCCAGAAATCTGCCAAAAGCCTGGATATTCTCCCTTCCTCAGTACACAGTGAATGATTGCTCATCTTTTGGGGAAGACTCAAAGGAAGATTTACGCTAGATACTTATAGTGATGTTATAGAGTCCTTCCTCAAGGCTTCCCAGCTTCTCCTTCACGTAAACCTTACAGTTCTCAAATCTTAGCATGCATCAGAATCAGCTAAAATGCCTTCTAAAGCAAAAATCGCTGGGACATACTTCCAGGGTTCTTGTGACAGGAGCTTTGGGGCAGAGTCTGAAAATGTGCCTTCGAAACAAATTTCCAGGTGATGTTGCTGCTGTTACTTCTTGGTCACAATTTGCACATCAGCCATCTAAGTTTTGTTGTTGTTGTTGTTTTTGAGTCAGGATCTCACTTGTCACCCGGGCTGGAGTGCAATGGCATGATCACAGCAAACTGCAGCCTCAACCTCCTGGGCTCAAGTGATCCTTCTGCCTCAGCCTCCTGAGTAGCTGGGACTACAGGTGTGTGCCACCACGTCTGGCCAATTTTTTAGTTTTGTTTTGTTTTTTTTTTGGTAGAGATGAGACCTCACTGTGTTGTCCAGGTTGGTCTCAAACTCCTGAGCTAAAGTATCCTTCCACCTTGGCTTCCCAAGGTGCTGGGATTATAGGCATGAGCTATTGTGCCAGGCCTGTGATCTAACAATTTCTACATCTTATAATTGACTACGGTCTGGGACACGGGTAAGAGGCCATGACTCTCCATTGGGCAACTCAGGTGTCTGTTCCCTAGACCTAGAGATTTTCCAATTATATAAACCAGGTTTGTTTTGTTTTATTTTGTTTTGTTTTGTTTTAGTCAGTCTCACTCTGTTGCCCAGGCTGGAATGCAATGGTATGCTTATGGCCACAGCCTCAACATGATGGGTTCAAGGGATCCTTCTGCCTCGGCCTCCCAGGTAGCTGGGACTACAGGCACACACCACCACACCAGGCTATTTATTTATTTATTTATTTATCATAGGATGAGGTCTTGCCAAGTTGCCCAGGTTGGTCTTGAATTCCTGGACTCGGACAATTGTCTAGTCTCCCAGCTCCCAAAGTGCTGCAATTACAGGCATGAGCCACCATGCCTGACTACAAGGTAATTCTTAGTAGACTGTCCATCTATTTTGGTTCTAGGGCCACCATGAACAGTTAGCCAACAGCAATTATCTCTGCGCTATGACATTGTGTTTGCTGCTCCAGGCGCTCTGACCATTACAGCAACCGTAGCCACCTTGCTTCTGGAAATTAAGAACTGCCACTTGCCTCTGCCCCTCCAGGAACCCATCATCCACTGAAATCAAGAAGTCTAATTTAATGAAGGTGTCTCTTCTCGGTGGGGGTCTCTTGAGAACCCCCAAACAAAACAGTTGGCTAGAAGCATCTGTCAAGTCTGGAGAAACCTAACCACAATAATATCAATCAAGAAAGAATTTCCTGTTCTTAACTCAATCTCCCTGCATCTTAGAGGGACCAGAAACCGTGGTGTGTCCGAGTTGCATTCAGGCAATGAAAAAGAAATATTTCAAGAAGTAGATTTTAAAATATAGAAGCAGTGTACATAAGGTTGCTTTATAATTGAACTGAGACTTGCTTGTTCAATGTACCAATAATAATGGCAAATGACGTGGAAACCATTTTGGTGTGTAGAGGTGGTTATATTTCCACAGAGAAGGTAGAAGATAAAACAGCATGCTCCCAGATACAGCCATGTCTTCCCAAATCATCAAGGGACTACAGAGAAAGGCAGCTGTGGATGGTATTACCATAACAGTGAGAGTTCTACCATGGCTGAGAAGCCACATACATGGGCTTTCCCCACCCAAATGGCCCTCCCCCGCATCTGATTGTTCTGGAGAAGCTGCAAATGTGCCTACCAGCTCACCAGGTATAAAACAACCCCAACACATCTCCAAGTGTTAAACAGAAGACCAGGTGAAGCAAACGGCAATTTCATGGGCGCAACCCCCAGGAGTTCAGGCTTTAGACCTCCCTGAGCTTCAACCCTGAATGTTCCCAAACCATTTCTCTTTTCAGTAAATAATAAGTTATTTAGATAAAATACCTAAAATAGAATAAGTTATTTAGATAAAATATTTAAATATATATATATAAGTCTGTTTCTGGACTCTGCTCTGTTCCTTAGATCCACTTGCCTACGCCTGCACTGGCACCAGGACAGTGAAAAGGCGACTGGCACCAGAGAAGAGTGAGTGAGAGGAGTAACAGATGAGATCAGAAATCACAGACAGATGTTCTGTGTGTGTCCTGGGAGGGTGAGGGGTGGGTCACATATAGCTCTTAAACTCTGAATGAGACAGGAGCCACCATGGGCCTTTGATCCAGAGGGGTGGCATGACTTGATGAGTTTTGACAGGATCACTCAGGGGCTGAGCTGTTCTGTGGAAAACAGGCTGTGGGAGCAAGAGTCAAAGCAGGAGGTGACAGAAACAATCTTGGGAACAAAAGATAGCTGCCAGTACCGGGGTGCTGGAGCTTGGGAACAAAAGATAGCTGCCAGTACTGGGTGCAGAAGCAATGAGAAGTGGTCAGAGTCTGGCTATATTCTGTGGGTAGAACTAACGAGATTTCCTATGGACAGGATACGCAGTATGAACCAAGGGGTGAAGTCAAGAATGAGTCTAAGGGCGTCTATCTGAGTTACTGGAAAGATAAAATGACTACTGCCTAACATGGGAAAGCATGTGGGAAGAGCAGGCTTCAGGGAAAAGACCACATTTTAGACATGTTTAATTTGAGATATCTCTATGTTACTTGAGTAGCAGTGTCAAGTAGGTTTTCAAAGCACGAGTCTTATGTTTAAGAGAGACATCCAGGCCAGGGACAATGTGGGAGTCTTTAGAGTAGAAATAGTATTTAATGCCAAGGGATTAGATCACCAATGGAGTGGGCAGACAGGGACAAGGTCCAAAGGCTGGGTCCTGGGGCATTCCACAATCAGGGCATCATGGACACAGGAAGAAACCAGCAAGGAAGAATGAGAAGGAGCAGCTTGTAAGGTCAGAAGAGGGTGTGGCATCATCGAAGCCAAGTGAAGGCAACAGTCCAAGGAGAATAGGTGGATCGGGTCTATGAAAGACCACTAACAAGCAGAGAAAGATGAAGACCAAGAATCTACTACTAGATACGAGGGGGACCCCCCCAAAAATGGAATTTTTTTTGGAGGGTGGGCCCCTTGTAGTACAGGCCCCCTATCTCCCCCAGGTAAGTGTTCTAGGAACCCATTGGCATCAGTATACCAGCTAACATTGTTGTAAGAGACTTAGTTTGGCTTCAGTGAGACATATATTTTTTAGATTCTTTCAACACATTTGCCCATCTCATGACAGGTGATTTACAAGCACACCTGCCCACACCATGCTGAGTGTTCAGCAGTTTTTGACCAAAAATGTCATGACCCTGTGCTCCACCCTCTCTGTTCAACCGATCTCGCCCCAGTGACTTTTTTTTGTTTCCCTAGATGATAAAAGTCCTCAAAGGGAAACATTTTTTGCTTATGTGGAAGAGGTAAAACAAAAAACATAAGAAGCACTAAAAGGCATAAAAATGGACAAGTTCAAAAACTATTCTGAGTAGTGGAAAATGTGTCTCAATAGGTGTATTGCATCAAATGGAAAATACTTTGAAGGTAACTGGTTTAAACATGTAAAAATAAATACACAATTTTTTATAAATAAATTCCACTGTTGAGGGAGTGAAAGATTTTTTTAGTTTCAAAATGAATCTGTTGGACATACTATGTGTAGTCAATGACATCTTGTTGCATTGAATTTGATTGCTATGTCAATCCTATGTACTTGGGAAAATGAATTTAAAAACAACACCTTACTGAGGTTCCCTATTTTTAAGGCGATTGTGTATGCATATATGTGTATTTAATATAAATTAGTATCTTTTATTTTTTATTTTTAGTTTATTGGACAGAATATAACAATGCTGTGCTAAACTAGAAAGTCATTATGATATATTGTACCAATCATATTAACAAGTGAGAAGTTACAAATTAGAGATGCAAAGAAAAATAAGAGAAACCAATTTCCAGAAGCAGAAATTAACCCTGAGGTTGGACTTTAAACATGTAGCTATCCGGAATTAAGAGGGTATTTTAAACATAAAGGTTTTAGAAATTAATAGTTCTTAAAAAAAAAAACAAAACTGTACCCATTAGGTACTTCTGAAGATGGAAAGTGAAAATTCATCATTTTTAGTGTCTGTCAGTTAGGAATCTCTTATTTAGTACTTTCATGGACTACACTGATATTGACAATCACACTGGTGATCTTGATGGATGACAAGACCTTGAACTGCTTTCTACAACAGCAAGTAAGACTGCATTCCTTTCAATGTTTCTGGTATTAAGCATACTTACCTTAATCATATTTTTGAAAACTAACACAGTATGCTACATATTATTACATATAACAATCCTCTCATTTTCCAACCATAAGGATATTTTAAATATTACAGATTTTCTGCTATTTATTTAAGCACAAGGTTTTCCCTTTCCCTAGTTTACTGAATTATTTATTAGTTACACCGTTTCTGTGCTCTGTGCTAAGTGCCACTTCTCTCCCCCTTTTGCAACTGGAGTGCAAGTATCCTATTTCATTATCGATTTTAAAGCCCACCTGAAGCTAAAGAAGTGCTTATTCATAGGGATGGAATCACTGGGGTGGGAGTAAATTTTCAAAAACATTAGGATTTTTTTTTTTTTGAGTCAGGGTCTCATCCTGTGGGCTTAACAGGTCTGGGCTCAGGCAATCCCTCCACCTCAGCCTCTCAGAGCAGCTGGGACTACAGATATGGGCCAGTTTTTTTATTTTTTGTAGAGATGAGGTCTCACTATGTTGCCCAGACTGGTCTCGAACTCAAGCAATCTTCCCACCTCAGTTTCTCAAAGTCATTTTGTTTTTAATACTGGGAGTATTTGCTGCTGTTTTGTTTGCTAATAGACAGTAATATACAGGCAATGTATAACATCTTTACACTAAGGTGCAATTATTTTTAGGCAAGATCCACACACCTGATGGGTTTCCAGGACTAAAAAGGCTGAAACTTGGTTTGCTGGCAAAAGGCTCATCCATTTCAATCCAAACAGGAATTGATTGATGGAGCATCCTCATACCTGTATGGGAGCGTATGTAAGACACTGTAGATAGATATTTTTTCAAATGTTATGGTGCATACAAATCAACTGGGGGTCTTGGTAAAATACAGAGTTGGATTCATAGATCTGGGGTGGCACCAGAGATTCTGCATTTCTAACAATTACCCAGGTGGTGCTGATGCTGCTGGTCCACAGACCTTAACTTAAATAACAAGGCACAGAGCAGAGACCTGTAATCCTGGTTGCATGATGTGGGGAAACTTAAAAGAAATACAGATGTCTGGATCCCACCTCAGATCAATAGAATCAGAATATCCGGAGATGATATTCAGGGACTGTTTATTTGTTGATGCACCCCAGATGCTATGGACCAAATTGTACACCTATCCCCACTGAAATTCATAAGTTAAAGCCCTAACTCCCAGGTCCTCTCTATTCCCCTTCCTCTCTCTGCCATGAGGGCACAGTGAGAATGTGGCTGTCTACAAAGCAGGAAGAAAGCCCTTACCAGAAACTGACCACTCTAGCAAGATGACCTTAGATTTGATTTTCCAGCCTCTGGAACTTTGAGAAAATAGATCTCTGCTGTTTATAATGTTCTTTGATGGCAGCCAGAGCAGTACCAGGTAACTCCAATAATACACAGCCTAGGTTGACGACCATTGTTGTAAAGGGTACTGAGATGGCATCATCATAATTCTGTTTGAGGACACTTACAACCTACTTGGGAAGTTAAGGACATGGGCCTATAACAGTCATAGGTAGTCAAGTGTAAAACTGGGTCAGAGAAGTAGAATATGAAGAAATTCAGATAAGAAAGCAGCCACAGCTGGAGTAATACAGAAAGGAGACTATGCCATTTCTTCAATAGTTTGCTTTTGTTATTTATTTATTTATTTGTTTGTTTATTTATTTATTTATTTTTGAGTTGGAGTCTCACTCTGTCGCCCAGACTGGAGTGCAGTGGCACGCTCCTGGCCACCGCAGCCTCAACCTGCTGGGTTCCGGGGATCCCTCCACAAAAGTCTTCCAAGTAGGTGGAACTACAGGTGCGCACGCTATCACTCCCAGCTAATCTGTGATTTATCGTAGAAACAAGGTCTCGCCAAGTTGCCCAAATGGGTCTCAAACCTGCAGGCTCAGGCAATCCACTAGCCTTGGCCTCCCAAAGTGCTAGGATTACAGGCTAAGCCACTGAGCCTGGCCTGCTTTTGTTTTTTTAAATTGAAGACAATTTAAATTATACAATAAAAAAGGCTGCATGGATATTAAGTATTCAGATATGAGTTTTGGCCTTTCTATACATGTGTGTAATTAATTACTACCCAATCAAGATATAGATCATGACTATCAACACAGAAAGTTCTGTAGTATCCTTTCCAGCCAATTCTCATCATTCCCAAAGGCAACCACTGCTCTGATTTCTATCACTGTTGATGAGCATTGTCTGATTTAGAACTTCCCATAAATGGAATCATACAGGAAGTGCTCAGATAATGAGCTTCAGTAATAACAGGCACTAGATGGCATGCATCTTTGTATATAATGCCAAATGAAACACACAACAGGGTCCAAAATATATTCTAGACTAAATTTACTAACATGAATCAATCGAGCTCTTAGATCTAGTTCCCAGTTATGCAGAATAATGAGTAGATTAAGAAAAGGGACTGTTTTATATTTTAAAATACCTATGCAGCATAAGTCAGATATAATGCATGATTCTGACCTAAATCCTTATTTGGACAAGTCAGCTTTGGGGGGACATTTGGGGGATAATTAGAGTAATTTGAATATGATCTGAGTATTAGATGCAATAAAAATTTATTGATAGGGAAAAAGAAATACTAAAATAAAACAAGCAGTTTACAACATTATGATCTCGTTTTTGTTAAAAAATGTGTATAATAAGATCTGGAAGTATACATAATAAAAGGTCAATAGTTATAATTACCAGTTGGTGGGTAGCTTTTTTATTGCTGCCATAAGAAATTACCAAAAACTTGGTGGTGGCTTGTAGCAATATAAATTTATTATCTTACAGTTCTGAAGGTCAGAAGTCCCCCATAGGCCTCATGCCGCTAAAATCGCACGGGGGCAGGGCTGGTTTCCTTCTGAAGGCTCTAGGGGACAATTTGTTTCCTTGCCTTTTCCAGCTTTAAGAAGCTCCCTGCATTCCATGGTTCCTGGACCCCTCTTCCATTTTCAAAGCGAGCAATAACTGACCCAGTCTTTTCACATCACATCACTCTGAATGTCTCTTCTGCCTCCCTCTTCCACTTTTAAGAACCCTTGTAGCCGGGCTTGGTGGCTCAGCCTGTAATCCCGCGCCTTTGGGAGGCTGAGGTGAGTGGATTGCCTGAGCCCATGGGTTCGAGACTCGCCTGGGCAGGCGAGACCTCATCTCTACAATAAAATCAAAAAATTAGCCAGGCGTGGTAGCGCGTGCCTGTAATTCTGGCTACTCAGAAGCTGAGGCGGAAGGATCGGTGGAGCCCAGCAGGTCGAGGCTGCGGTGGCCAGGAGCAGCCACTGCACTCCAGTCTGGGCGACAGAGTGAGACGCCAACTCAAAAAAAAAAAAAAAGAACCCTTGTGATTACATTGGGCCTACCTGAAACTCTAGGATAATCTCTTTATTTTAAAACCTTAATTCCATTGACAGCCTTAATTCCTCCTTGCCATGTAACCTAGCATATTTAAAGATTCTGGGGGGGTTAGGAGGTAGATATCTTTGAGGGGCCATTATCCAGTCTACCACGCTGAGAATACAATGTTTTATATTCTTATTGTTGCCTATTTGTATTTTCTGACTTTATACAATGCACATATGCTGTCTCTGTCATAACAAAAAGCTAATGATTAATGGTTATCATGCTGGCAGGTGTTTGTAGTCACCTGTTTCAGATGGTAAACCACTCTGGAATTTTAGTTAAGCTAGTACTCACAGTCCGTCACCTCAAGGAATGAGAATCACATACTTATTATCAATGGGGTTCTTACATCCGAGGATACCAGTTTAATTAGCCTGAGGGTTTCACTACTGAAATTCTTCCCAAATGGCTGGGTTCCCAGAAAACACCCCTTCAGTGCTAGCATGGTGGCTAAATCATACTTCTGAAGAGTCAACAATTATTTAGCCCAGAATCATCAATATGCCAAATGGTGCTTTCAATTATGAGGACCTAACACCTGTATCCTGGTGGCAAGAAAGCAAATTGTTATTTGCTAGTTTGACAGCTTAGGGGCAAAGCAAAGAAGCTTTCCAGGACTGTGAGACTGGAGACAACTTCAGTAAATATTATCCTGCTCACTGAGGATTAATATTAAACTAGTTGGACACCATGAATTGTTGAATCAGCCAAGCACAACATGGAAAATCACCTTCCATTGTAGAGGAGACTTTAAGTAGAGCAGCACCATATTCAAAGAATTATATCGTTAACAAATTTCAAATAACTGAATAGCATTCCGCTGAAGAGATGCAATCAATTCCTTAATGTTTAAAGCTAGAAGGAATCTTCAAGAGCATTTAGTCTAGTGTTCCTAAAACTAGGTCAACGGTCCTACCTCCCATCCTCCACTTCTTTGTTTTCTGCAGTATTTTTCAAAGTCTTGAATGTGCTATTGTGCACTGTGAATCTCCAAGACTGACACATGGTATTGAGGGTCCACAGGATCCTTTTCTTCACACATAATCTTTTCATATATCAAGGGCTATGACTAACGATAAGAACTGTCTGGGCAAACACTGATGTTTCATCATGAACATCACTTTGTAGAACAAGAAACTAATGTCCAGCATGGCCAAATGATTGTGTGAATTCAATGATCACAGAGCTGGCCCAGAATCTAGTCCTGCCTGTGAAACTATCCAGAGAGAACTTCTGTGTTGAAGCCTGTGTGTTCTGGGCCCAGGCAGCCTGAAGAAGAGCAACAAAACCATGAAAAGATGAAAACAGAATCTACAAGGAAAGGCAGAAGAGTCAGTTACCCAAGAATGTAGCTTCCTCCTCCTTGTTTTTTGCTCAAACTAACATTTATCAAAGACCTACAATTTCAGAAGAGGCCCTCTGTGTGTTACAGAGGACACCAAAAAGCTTATGAAAGACGTGGTTCTGCCTTTGCAGACCTCACATTCTTACTGAGAAGACATGGAGGAGGCTGAAATATTAGCAACAATCCTATTTTCATACCACTTATGTTCTAAGCACTTTCACATACATTTTCCAAAGCTCTTACATTGGGCAAGTATGATTTGTCCCTTTTTTGGGTCTCATTCTGTCACCCAGGCTGGAGTACAATGGCACGCTCATGGCTGCTGCAGCCTTGACCTGCTGGACTCAGGTGATCCTCCTGCCTCAACCTATCAAGTAACTGGAACTACAGGTGCGTACCACCACACCTGGCTAATTATTTGATTTATTGTAGAGACAAGGTCTTGCCAAGTTGCCCAGGCTGATCTCAAACCCCTGGGCTCAAGCAATCTTCTCGCCTCTGCCTCCCAAAGTGCTAAGCTTACAAGCATGAGCCACCACGCCTGGCTGATTTGTCCCTTTTTATAGATGAGAAAATGAACAACTGATCTGAGAGATTGTCTCAAGAGCAGAAACAAGTAAATAGATGTCACCTTCATGTCACCCTATAGCCACCACATGGGTAGATTATGATACACTTTTGGCTTTTTTGATGACACTTGCAAATGCTTTTGGGGCATTTACACTATATACAGGAAAGTGTTTGACTACCCACAGTTACTGCTATTACCAAGATTGATTTTTTTAAAAAAGTTTATAAAAGGAAGAAGGACATGGCAGGTCAATGGGGAAAGCAAGTGTGAATATGGATGGCATCACATACATTTTTAGCAAAGATTTTTAACTACAAAAACCAATGTTCATTATAGAAAACTTTGTTTCTACAGAAAGATTGGAAGAAAACGATCTGCACTCTCATCCACCAAAGAAAAGCAGTGTTTAGCAAACCCTTCACATATTTCTAAGATCATATACACACTATAAAACTAAAACTTTGCCATTCACCTTAAGCTTTTGAAGATTCTTCAGCTCCAAATATCTAAGTGGTCACAATAACTTGTTCTTTTTCAATCTACAACATATTATAGCTGACAACGACAAAGACACTAAAAGCATTCATGCTTGAGGTTTCTCAATTATATTTTGGAAATGAAGCAGGGATGAATGGAGGGCTGGGGAAGTGTCCTTACAGGATCTATTAGCATCCCACCAACAAAAATATTTGATCCTGCCTACCGCAAAGAGTCTGGTGCTGTGACTGGAGCCTTTGATCTTGTGTCCACTCCACATATGGTGTTACTAAGCATAATCAAAGTGCAAATCTTCATAGAAAATTACAGAGACTCTGAAAGGGGGATGGATGCTTCCTTCCTCTAATTTCCTTTCCTGCCATGTTCCTGGTCTTAAGTGAAAAAAGATTTGGCCTTTTGATGAAATCTGCAAACACTTTTAGAGTATTTACACTGTATATAGTCCATTATCTAACTGTCTGAGATTATTTCCACTACTGAGATTGACAGTGCTTCTTGCCAGGCTAGAGCTAGTTTTCAGTGGCATGGGTATCAAACTGCCTCCTTTACTTTGGCCCTATACAGTGACATTAGAATAAGAAGACATCTATAGCTCCAGGAAACAGGGGCATGGCACATTCACATCTAGATTTTGATAGCAAATCTTTGAAAATTTATAAGATGAATTGTTAACCCTTTAAGACAAACCTCTTCAAAAGAGGTAAAGGTGACTCCCAATAAATATTTTTAAGGCATTAATTAAACAATTCAGATCAAGTTGTAAAAAAAAATAGTAATCTTTTAAGAATTAATTCCCTAGCCAGGCATGGTGGTTCATGTCTGTAATCCTAGCACTTTAGGAGGCCAAGGCAGGAGGGCTGCTTGAGGCCAGGAGTTCAAGACCAGCCTGGGCAACATAGTAAGACCATCCCCCCACAAAATAGAAAATAACGCAAAATTACCTTCAAATATATCTGTCGTTCCACAAAGAGAGTGGGAGACAATTTCTGATTTATAAATTGAAAACAAAACTCACATTTTTGACAATCATCTTTGCCCTCTTGTCAACATACCCTCACTAAGTTTAAGTGACCTTGATGAACTTGGACTCAGAAAAGCAAACCCCAGGCAAATTTGCAGTTTGGAAGCTTTTAGATTCAGAAAGGTTCTGTGTGTTGTTTCTCATAGTTACTGATTATTGTAACCAAGCTTTATGAAAACTATTTTTAATAACATCATTATCAAGAAAAAAGAGAGATATCTAAAGCATCATTCAGAAAGTTTAATCAAGTACAGGCAAGCCCACTTGCAGCTGGTAGACACTGGTGTGGCTGAGTTGTTGCTCATGGCTGTTGTTTCCAGACTGGTCAGTACCCTAATGGTACCAGCTGTTAAATATTTGACTATCACCCAAACTGGTCTCATTAGTTGTAAGTATTAGTCATATATCAACTTGGAGCCTACCAAGGTCCATCTCAAAAACCTTGGGTCAGCCAGGTGCAGTGGCTCACACCTATAATCCTAGCACTTTGGGAGGCCAAGGTGAGTGGACTGCCTGAGCCCAGGGGTTCAAGACCAGCCTAGACAATTTGACGAGACCTCAGTCTCTACAATTAATAAAAAAAACTAGCCAGGTGTGGTGGTGAGTGCCTGTAGTTTCAGTTACTTGGAAGGCTGAGGTAGAAGGATGACCTGAATCCAGCAGATCGAGGCTGCGGTGGCCATGAGTGTGCCACTGCACTCCAGCCTGGGTGACAGAGTGAAACTCCAACTCAAAAAAACCCACAAAAACCTGGGGTCACAAGCCAGTGGTTTAGGTTGGGTTTGCACTCCACCATTATAGTGACAGAACATTGCAGAAGTTAGCTAACCTCTCTAGCTCTTAGTATCCTCTCTTCCAAATGGGGGATATTAATAATCCTCACCTAATTCCTTCATGAGATTTAGATTGATATTAAAACCAGATATATGAAAACTTTTTAAAATTTTAAAATGATTTCAAAGAAATGCATAACATTTGTACATCAGTTAGAAAATGCTAAAAAGTAGAGTGAAAACAATTACTTATTTTTTTATCACCTAAAGATAACAGTTAATATTGTTTATTTTCTTGGTTTGTTTCTCTTGCTTATTTTTATGAAAGCTTTGACAATTCAACAACGGTTGCTGAGTGCTATAAAAATGAAATAAAACGTGGCAATTGCCCTTCCAGTGTGGCATGGTTATAAATGGCGAAATAAATATTATTAGTGTAGTATGTAGAAATCCAAATAAAAGAACAGCAGAAAGTTGCATCATAAAATACAATTACCAGTCTGGTTCCTAGAGATGACAAATATTTTAGTACTTAAGAGTAAGGTATAAAAGAAATACTTTTAACACTTGAGCATTTCCTTAAGCCACTGACTTAATCCCATTCTAGGGAAAGACAATAGTATATTACTGCTATAAAATTTCAGTTACATATAAACAAACTCCATACTGTAACCATAAACAGTATGCGGATTTGCCTTGTTTCCTAAGTCATTATGCTCAGTCAACATCTGCCTTTCCTTTCTGGCTTGCCAGAAGTGCCTGCAGTTTTCACTGTGTTCTTGTAGATACACAATCTGTTTATACATGTAGGTTTCAAAGTATCAGGCTTCTTTGAACTGATGGATAAGGATCTTCCTTGGACATAAAAATCCAGAGTGTTGGAAGCATTCACTTTGTAGATGGCCTGAAACACATCTGGTGTTCGCCTGCCACAAAGGTACTGTTTTTTGTTTTAGTTGGGGCTCACTCTGTTACCCAGGCTAGAGGACAGTGGGATGATGAGGGCTCACCACAGCCTTAACCTCCTGGGCTCAGATGATCCTTCCACCTCAGCATCCTGAGTAGCTGGGACTATAGGCGTACACCACCATGTCCAGCTAATCTTTTTTTTTTTTTTTGTAGACATGAGGTCTTGCTGTGTTACCTAGGGTAGTCTGGAACTCCTGAGCTCCAGCGATCCTCTCATATTAGCCTCCCACAGAAATTTCAGGCACAAGCCACCACACTCAGTCACATTGCAGGTTTTAGTTCTTTCGTATTTTCCTCTAAAAAAGTAATTGCTATGACAGCATACCATCTTCATTGTATATAATTAGGATGGCATGATTCTCCTAGATTATTACCTTATATAAATTCATCTCTCCACCCTTGCATGGGCCTCATCTTACTCCTCTTATCTCCTGCTGCCCAGCAAAGGAGATACTGAATGTCTCAATAAACCCTTAAAAATTCTAGTCTGATGGTGCCTAAGCTTGAGTCCTCACCAGACAATACCTGAGAATGTGCTAAACAAATTTCTAGACCCTATTCTGAAAGTTCCAAATCAGATTCACTGGGGGTGGGCCTAGGATCCTGTATTTTTAAAAAACCTCCACTGTAAAATGGGGATACTAATCATTTCTGTCTCACTAGGTAGTTAAGGAAATAAGTTATTTTATATAGCATGCTTAGATCACTACCTGGCCCTCATTAAATACTACCTAAGTGTAAGTTATTACTATATTATTGTTGTTATGATATGATCAGTCAATCATAAATAGGTGTTTTGAAGAACTGCCTATTTGTTTTCTCAAACTGATGCATGCATAAAAATCATCTGGTGAGTTTATAAATGCAGATGTTGTGGCTTTGCTGCTCAGAGACTCTGACTTAATAAGGCTAGTTCCTAGCTGGAGACCTGCATTTCTGTATTTCCCAAATGGGAAAAAATGGAGAACTGGTAGGTATTCTGTAAATCTGTGGATGTCTCCTTCCCATCCCTGATTCCCAAGGAAAAGAAACTTGTCTCTCAGGCTGGGACTAAGAGCCAGCTCATTTAGATAGAGAAACAACTTTTGGGGTCATTTGTTAACATGGGGACCACTGGGGACTCTCCTGCTTCCAACTTCACCTGTGTCAGGGGCCATACTGCCACCAGTAGTATGGGGCCAGGCAGGGTTGGTTCACAGGAGCAAGGAAACAGCTGCCATCCCTGCAGACTGCCCTGGTAAGCTCCAGAATGCTGCTCCAGCAGGGTTTGGTCAGCTCTACCTCTCACCACTCTCCCTATTCGCTAGGGGTTACCCAACCAGATCACTCTTCCTCCAACCCATCCTGCGCCAGGGCAGTGTCTGGGCCAACTCCCACCAGTTTCAGGGGCTGCCAAAGACATAGCCTGAAATCTTTCACACCTCTGTTGCTGACATCCAAGAAGACCACAGGAGACTTGGGAAGACACAGGTGTACAACCAAGGCAAGCCCAAGAAGATTCCATGCCTGGGCAAGAACACCTGAGAATGTTTACACCACATGTATGTGTAACAGAACCAGCCCAAACTTGTTTGTGCTTCTGATCTCTGAAACTACCCTCTACTACACTTGGGATTTAAAGTGCAAACTTCCCAAAAGTGAAATGACGAAGCTCTTGTTTCTCTCATGAACAGCATTCCTTCTGGATTTCCAGTTGTGATTATGCAAATTATACATTCAAGCGTAATCAATACTTGAATCTCCTGGAATCAGAACAAGCCTGAATCCACCCATTAACAAAGACATTACAGAGTTAAGAGACAGTCATTTAACTAAAGACAATTATGTCCTTGCTTTCACTAAAAGTATTGCTTTTTATAGAAAATTAGGCACAGCCTATGTTATAATAAAGTAGAATTTACATTTCTAAAAAATGGTTTCCTTCAAACTCCTGTAATCTTCCTCCTTGTTCTTTCAAAATGAAAGTACATTTCTTTTCTCCCCTTCCCAAAATGCTACATATAGACAGGCCTGTCCAAAATGTGAGAAGCCCAGGGTTAGAGAGTGAAAGGAGGTCCCTGGCCCACCTCTCTCCTTTGAAACTCTGGCTCCTGTGTTACCAGGAATCTCCAGGGGGCCTCCCAGTGGAAACCCCAGGGCTCATCTCGAGATTCTTTTTGCACAGCTGCCCCTTGGTCTTTCAGTGGTCTTAGGAATATATATACTTGTGGCATGACTGGCCCCTAGGGAAGCAGATGGAAAAAGGCCTATACAGACTTAGGCAGTTAAGCAAAATGCTAGGGCCCAAAGAACCCTGAGCAGAGTGAGGGTGTGGGCTGTAGGCAGGCAGGCCCCCTTTGGAGACCTGAAATCCTGCTCTTAGGGGGAGCAGCACAGCCAGAGGACTGGAACACAGCCCTCTAAAGCACAAGGTCTGGGTCAGGCCTTCATTGTTCTGGTCTGTGAGAGATGTATAAGTAGTATCTAGGTGGTGCCTGTGTATGTGTTACCGTGATCTGAATGTTCTATCCACATGCCTTGTACACATCAAGGACCTAGAAAGCAAGAACTAGGTAGACAACATTTTCTTTGTATAGCACTTACTTTGTTTATTTAGGCAGAGATTCCTCTTGAAGTTGCAGTGCAAATATAATGACATCAACTGCCTGCTGAAATCCTTAACGGGGAATAAGGGAATGTTTACTTCAAGTCGTTGTACACCAGCTTGGTTGGATGATACTATTTTTTTTTTTGAGTTGGAGTCTCACTCAGTCGCCCAGACTGGAGTGCAGTGGCCGCTCCCGGCCACTGCAGCCTCGACCTGCTGGGCTCCAGCGATCCTTCCGCCTCAGCCTTCCAGTAGCTGGAACTACAAGTGCACGCTACCACGCCCGGATAATTTTTTTTTTGATTTATTGTAGAGATGAGGTTTCACCTGCCCAGGTGGGTCTCGAACCCGCGGGCTCAGGTAATCCACTCAGGATGACACTATTAAAGAATGTAAATGTTAATAAATCTCACCCCAAAGATGCAGATAGAAGATCTGGGAGTTCCTAAGTTCTTCTCTCACACGTGTCCCCAGGCTTCACCTCCTTGGGTGATTGCTCACCTTCCTCTAGGAAATACTGCTCACCTCTCAAACTCAGCACAGGCTCCTCCTCTTCTGGAGCCTCCTCACGCTCTCAGCCCAGAAGCCCCTCGGCTCTCATCTCCCAGTATAATCACTGCACTTGACTTCCCTCCCTTCAAAGCCAAGGTCCCTGCTCACCCATGAAGTCTTCACTGACCATGCTGCCTACAATCTCATCTTTCTCTAAATTCTGAATGTGCCTCTATCTTTTGCCCATATAAATTGCTGAATTAGGCAACTACCATCAAACATTGGAATTATTAAAAATCCACCTGTATCTTTGCAGCATTCTCATATCACTGCCTCATATTACTATATATATATATATTTTTTTGAGTTGGAGTCTCACTCTGTCACCCAAACTGGTGTGCAGTGGCCACTCCCAGCCACCGCAGCCTTGATCTGCTGGGCTCCGGCGATCATTCCACCTCAGCCTTCCGAGTAGCTGGAACTACAGGCGCGCGCCACCACGCCCGGCTAATTTTTGATTTATTGTAGAGATGAGGTCTCGCCAAGTTGCCCAGGCAGGTCTCGAACCCGTGGGCTCAGGCAGTCCACTCACCTCAGCTTCCCAAAGCGCTGGGAATGCAGGCAGAGCCACCGAGCCTGGCTTTCATATTACTATTTAACCTTTCATTGCAGTGCCCTTCCCACTAGACTGTCAGCTCCTTGAGGTGAAGATCTGTCTTTTTAAAGAAAATGTCCATGCTGTTGCAGAGTAGCCCTCAAAAATTACATTTTCTGAACACCTTGGGTGGAACGAGGGGCCTTATTTTTAGCAAAATGGTTTGCATTAAATAAATAGTAATTAACCGCTATCCCTTGTCCATTCTCATTCTAAGCAGGGGCATCCCCCAAAGGGGCCATTGATTAAATGTTCCATTCCTTATGGATAATAAATGATAATACCTCTCTAACTAAGCCAGGTCTGAGCACCGTGGGGCCTAAAGACTTTGAAGATCATCGCAAGCCCAGGCATAAATCAAGAAGGCCCTGCAGGGAGCAGTTATCCGGAGGGTCTGTGGAGGTTATTATATCTATGCACACGTGCGGAGCCTACCCCAAGGGCTCTAAGACTGGAGGAGAATTAATGGGACTGAATCACCAAAATCTGACGGAGACACTTTGACGGTGGCAGAACCAGTTCTGAGATTTCTTCATGCTCTTGCCTACAGCGGATCAAGTCCTCAGTTCAGATACCTGAGGGGGCGGTGCCTCTCCCCAGCTACCAGCACCACGACACCGAAAACCCAAGCAGTCTGGATGGGTTGGCCTGGGCTCTTCCGACAGTAGCCCACGGATAGCCGTGGCCAGGCAACCTCGTGCTCCCCCAAACTTCCTGGAGAACGCTGGCGGACTTCGTGTTGCCCGAGCTTTCCGCAGGGTGGCACCTGGAAGACTGCAAGTGACTTAAAACGAGGAAGGCGAGGCGCGCTCCCACTGCTCGGAAGCGGCTGGTGTGCTCGCCTAAAATAAAAAGGTCTCTGTCTGCAAATCCCGTTTGCTCGCCCGGTAATCCTCCCCCGCCCCCAGCCTAGCGTGTCCCCCCCGTACAGCTGTTTTTAATCCCTACTTTTCTCACTCGGCGTCCCCGGCTCGGGCTGACCAGACGCGGAGCCACTTAGCGTTTCCTCCTCCCCCTGCCGGGGTCTGTCCTCCCTCCGCCGTCTCCTCTTTCTCCGCCTGCGTCCCCCGGGGCAGAGTGTGGGAAGAACGAATTTCCGCCGGGTTTACTCGCTCCTCGCCGACTTGGGTCCCTTCCGGA
>NW_007260367.1:125818-127221 GCF_000164805.1 Carlito syrichta
CAGCCTCGGCGGCAACTTCATAACCAACATCACGGCCTTCGACTTCCACCGCCTGGGGCAGCTCCGACGGCTGGACCTGCAGTACAACCAGATCCGCTCTCTGCACCCCAAGACTTTCGAGAAGCTTTCGCGGCTGGAGGAGCTCTACCTGGGGAACAACCTCCTGCAGGCGCTGGCCCCGGGCACGCTGGCCCCGTTGCGCAAGCTGCGCATCCTCTACGCCAACGGGAACGAAATCGGCCGCCTCAGCCGCGGCTCCTTCGAGGGCCTGGAGAGTCTGGTCAAGCTGCGGTTGGACGGGAACGCCCTGGGGGCGCTGCCCGACGCAGTCTTCGCCCCCCTGGGCAACCTGCTCTACCTACATCTGGAGTCCAACCGGATCCGCTTCCTGGGCAAGAACGCCTTCTCCCAGTTGGGCAAGCTGCGCTTCCTCAACCTCTCTGCCAACGAGCTGCAGCCCTCCCTGCGCCACGCGGCCACCTTCGCCCCGCTGCGCTCCCTCTCCACCCTCATCCTCTCGGCCAACAGCCTGCAGCCCCTCGGGCCCCGCGTCTTCCAGCACCTGCCACGCCTGGGCCTGCTGTCGCTCAGGGGCAACCAGCTCACGCACCTCGCACCGGAGGCCTTCTGGGGGCTGGAGGCCCTGCGCGAGCTGCGCCTGGAGGGCAACCGGCTGAGCCAGCTGCCCACCGCGCTGCTGGAGCCCCTGCACAGCCTGGAGGCGCTGGACCTTAGCGGCAACGAGCTGTCCGCCCTGCACCCCGCCACCTTTGGCCACCTGGGCCGACTGCGCGAGCTCAGTCTGCGCGACAACGCTCTCAGCGCCCTCTCCGGGGACATCTTCGCCGCCAGCCCGGCCCTTTACCGGCTGGATCTAGACGGCAACGGCTGGACCTGCGACTGCCGGCTGCGAGGCCTGAAGCGCTGGATGGGCGACTGGCACTCGCAGGGCCGGCTCCTCACTGTCTTCGTGCAGTGTCGCCACCCCCCGGCCCTGCGAGGCAAGTACCTGGATTACCTGGATGACCAGCAACTGCAGAACGGCTCTTGCGCGGGTCCCTCGCCCTCAGCTGCCCCGGCCGCCGACGGCTGGCGGCGGCCCCTACCCACATCCGCGGGGGAGAAGATGACGCCCCCTGCGGGTGGCTTCGCGGGGGAGCCGCCACCTCAGCCGCAGCCCCAGCAGCGGGGGCGATTTCTAGCAGGGGCGGCCTGGGATGGGGCTGCCAGGGAGCTCCTGGGCAACCGCAGCGCCCTAAGGCTGAGTCGGCGGGGCCCGGGCCTCCAGCCGCCCGGCCCCTCCGTCGCTGCCGCCGCGGGCCCGGCTGCACATCCCCTGGATTTGCACGAGAAGCCCCGGCCGGGACGCCCGACCCCGGCGGATCCCGCCCACGCGGGGCCCA
>NW_007260367.1:127520-141607 GCF_000164805.1 Carlito syrichta
ACACCCCCTACCTGGTGTGCGTGGAGGGCGTGCTCGGGGGCCGGGTCTGCCCCGTGGCCCCCCGGGACCACTGCGCGGGGCTGGTCACCCTGCCGGAGGCGGCGAGCCGGGGCGGCGTCGACTACCAGCTGCTGACCTTGGCCCTGCTGGCGGTCAACGCGCTGCTGGTGCTGCTGGCCTTGGCGGCCTGGGCGTCTCGCTGGCTGCGGAGGAAGCTGCGGGCCCGGCGGAAGGGCGGGGCCCCGGTCCACGTCCGCCACATGTACTCCACCCGCCGGCCCCTGCGCTCCATGGGCACTGGCGTGTCCGCCGACTTCTCGGGCTTCCAGTCGCACCGGCCGCGCACCACCGTGTGCGCGCTCAGCGAGGCGGACCTCATCGAGTTCCCCTGCGACCGCTTCATGGACAGTGCGGGCGGTGGCACTGGCGGCAGCTTGAGGCGGGAGGACCATCTCCTGCAACGATTTGCCGACTAGGGCCAGGGCCTCCAGGTGTGTGGAGACCATCGCGTCGGCCTTGAGGAGCCACCTGTCGGTGGGGCCCGCCAGCTCACCTCAAGAGAAGACCTCCTTTGCTCCTTTTGTGCACTTGCCAGAGAGGCCCAAGGGGCCAGAGGGCCAGCAATTCCCAGTACTCACGAAGTAAATGGATGGTACTTGGTGGTGGTTAAGGCCAAGAGTAGGGGACAACTGGATGGTGGGATGCTGAGGTCGGAGGCTGCCTTTACACAGAGACCTTGGCACAGTTACGGGAATGGCTTTTGTAGCATTGCAATACAAATAACCTGCCTTCTTTGGGGGTAAAAAAGGGAGTTTGTGCCCCTCATATGGCCAGGAAGATATTTGGGTGCATGCTTTGTTTTGGCTTAGTGTCAAATGGAGGAGTTTTGTTTCTATTTAAGGAAAAATGAACTTATTACCATTACAAAGGAGGCTTGGCAACTGACTCCACTGGTCTGGTGGTCTCTGCCAAAAAGGATGATGTAAACAGGTGGTAAAGTTTAGCACACCCGCCAAGGAATTCATTTATGTTGGCTGACAGAGCATTCAGGATACCTTAAAGTTTCAATAATAAGAGACACAGATTTTTTTTCAACAATGTGAAGAGCTCTGACATTTAACGAACTGACCAATAAACTCAAGAACTGTTTTAGTTGGACTAGGCCGTTCAACTATTTTCCTTTTACATTAACAGTAGAACATTTGCTGACTTTGAGGATAACTAAAATCACATATTTTCTCAGGAGAAGGCTGCATACAAGACTTCTCTGTCAGGGTTGTTCCTATGACTTTTGAATTTTATTTTTTTAAACCTGTATGTGGAAAAGGAAATTTCAATGCCAGATTTGATAAAAGAATGTAATGTATATGTAACTGATGACCCTCTGGGGAGTGCCACCGTTCCAGTTCACTTACCACATCTGTCACAGTGTGTTTAGATTGGAATAAATGTGATGTGGTACTTCTCATGTTTTTTATCAGTGACACACATTTGATTGTGCCCTACTTCTCTTGAGTTGCAATTAAAGGATAAAAGTAATTTCCTAATAGGGAGGTGAAAGGTGATTGTCAATTGACAGTGTAATGTTAGATGACATTAGTGTCGTCTGTATGAAATAGTAGAGGTGAAGAAATTATGGAAAACAAAGGTGAAAAAAAAAGTACATCAGTGGGTATCTTTTCTACTAAAACCAGAAGATTGTTATGAGTACTTAAACCTCACTGTGAAATAATGATGTATTTTGCAATTAATCCCTCCAAGACCCAGTGTTTTACTGTGTTATTAAATCTTATCTCTTAGTTGATAGTTGTAGTATTTCTTTTAAATGTTTTTGTTTTAAACTTAGGGTTAGGCTCCTATTTTTTCAGTTGTTTGGTATACTTTCATTCTCTGGTATTTATGAAGTATGTGTTTATCACTAAATGTAGTGGTTTGGTTTACATTGATGATATTATGTGTGGTCTAAAAATGCAGTCGCTAAGAGGGTGTACACTGTGGTTATATTCACTGTGGTTATGGATTTATTGGCAGTGGAGTACCGTGAAGGCCACTACAATGGGTGCTAAGGCTGACAGTGTTATCTTCTGTTTAGGGCCTTAAGCCCCTGAGGGTCCTGATGACTCAGGGAATCCATTACCACCCGGGGTCCTTCACCCCAGTTAACTCCTTTTATATTTGGCCTAGATTGACCCATGCCTGCCCTGGTTCCAACAACTGAATAGGGACCCAGAATCTAAATGAACTGATCTTTGTTTATGTTCAGATGAGTAAATGTCCAGACCACTTAAACTACAGCCGCTTTTCTGGCGGTCTTATCTGCAGGGCCAAAACGTAATAAACCACAGCAAATAGACTGTCATTCTTAGTTTGCTGCCAGGACTTGTTTTAGATTCAGAGCGTATTGGTACAAGGGAGAGGTGGTGGTGTTTGCTCTTCCTGTCAACCGGCAGGCTATCTGGCACCTTTTGCGCTCCTGTTTTCATTCATAGTGCAGTTGAACTTCTTAGCTGTTGCTTTTGCACAGCAGGATAATATTGAGTCCCATTGCAAGTCTGCAAAAGGCCTCTGGTTCTGCTCGACACCCATCTTTTCAACTGTAGAACAACACTGAAAATGCTTTATGCCTGGATCTATGTTCTACTTACAGTGTTTCACTGGAAAGTCTTTTCAGTGGGAAACGAATAAATGTTATACATTGTGTTCAGTCATGTCAATAAACCCACTTACTAATAGAGATGTCTTATGGTTGGAATTTCCAAATATTTTCTACACTTTCATAATGATACGATGCATTTTTCTACAGCAGTTTTCATCCAAGGAAATGAAACGTAAGCTTGAAGTCCTTCTGTCCCCTTTAAATGTTTTCTTTCCATTTTTATGGTAGAGTTTGGACTTTATTTTTTCCTTAAATGATTGCGTGGCTTTATGCCCAAAGAAACAATGAGATGGTTCTAAATGCAGATGGTCAACCACAGTACAACAACGCTGGTGGACGCTAGTGACAGCAAGGTGATCAGATCTCAGCGGGCATTGCCTGTTGAAAGGAAACTGAATGAAGTCAAGCCCTTTGGCTCTCATGGTCAAAAAAGAAGAAGGAATCAGCTTGAGCTATAGGTCATTTTTGCCGTGACACAGTTCATGAAATGATAAAATACCTAAAGGAAAAAGAATACGCTCGGTATGAGGTAGAGGTGTTCAGCTAAAGGGCCAATGAGCAGTCTGGAATGTGGTAGTTCCTCAGCTCAACCAATGGGATTAGAGATTCACAAGTCAGGGAATTTTGCAGTGTTGCCAGATAATAGCATGTGATCTGAACACCTTCACTAATTTGCCACACATAAGATTTTCACCAAAAGTACAGCAATATGGACAGCTACTATATATTAAGAAACCATTAAAAGAGACACTGGATTGCGTGGTATTTGTAGTTAACTACTCCCTCCTGTTCTCTATGAACTGGAGATAAGTAAAACTTACTACTTCTAGAAATTTACTCAAAATTCTAGGTCCAATATCAATAGAGCATCCTCAGAAAATTAGAGCAAAGTGAAAGCTTAGGATGATGATAAGGAAGTGATAAAGTCATTTATCAGAGGTTGCATTCTTTCTTCTTTTTTTTTTTCAGAGGACTCTCTATTGCCCAGGCTGTAGTGAGTGCAGTGGCACTCTCAGGGCTACTGCAGCCTCAGCCTGCTGGGCTCAGATCATCCTTCTGCCTCAGTCTTACAAGTAGCTGAAACTACAAGCATGTGCCACTATGCTTGAATAGTTTTTTGATTTATTGCAGAGATGAGGTCTTGCCAAGTTGCCCAGACTGGTCTCGAATTCCTGGGCTCTGGCAATCCTCTTGTCTCCGCCTCCCAACATGCTAAGATTACAGACGTGAGTCACTGTGCTAGACTTGCATTCATTCTTTTTACAAAACTAATCTCTTTGTGCCTCAGCTTCCTCATCCATTAAAATGAGCAGTCTAGCTATCCTGATTGTGTAGTGCTATTGTGAGGCATAAATGAGCAAACAGTGTTCAGTAGTACCAGTTATACCACTAATATCCAATAATTACTAGATATTTTATTACTAGTATTCTCCTATATTCAGGGCAACAAGTGGTATGATTTGAAGTTTCAGGGACAAGGCATTTCTACTTAAGCCCTAACCAATCAGAGAATTCAGGTAATGAGCAACCCTTCTCCCCTCCTTGTTAGAGCTAATTGAAGCTCTTCTATAAGGAGGTGGAGGGATAACGCTTGAAACACTTTCTCTTAATTTTTTAAAAAGTGAGTATACTAGTTAGTATTTTGTAAAATTTTCTATGTTTATTAAATTGTTGGTGTAAATTACTTTATCCTTTAGATCAGGACTAAGGATGCATAAGCTGTCTTGCTTCTACAGTATCTTGCCTTTCCACTGACTTACAGATAGCATCTCCAAGTGTCCTGTTACTCTTCATTTACTTAAAAGGGTGCATTGCATGTATAGATGCTTTCTTTCCCCCCTAGGGATTTCAGGTAATTCCATCCTTCTCTATCATGTGGCAAATGGTATTTCATTTTGCATGGGAAGAATGAGGTATTTGGTGATTATACTTAACTATACTAATTACTGAAATAATTAGAAAAAATGTTTTCTGATATCTGGTTGCTTTATCTTGGGGCAGTGAATCTGCATATCCCATTACTTCTGTTGGAGAAATGTTAAGCTACAGTGGTATTATTTCTAGTTGACATAGAAGGGTGGCTTTATAATGAGGATGTGAAATAGCATCAGATACTGAACGGAAATAAATTTTAATTCCTCAGAAATTCAAGCAACAGCATCTCCCAACTATGTAAACCTGTAAGGTCTCTTTCACATTAATGAATGCTTTATAATGTCAGCTTTATCACATAGTTAATGCTGGGAGAGGGCAGCCTGTTATGTGTGAGAACAATGGTGGCCATATAGCAGTTATTCACTTTTCCAAATTATAGTTTTTGATTAAGCAATGCTTACCCTACAGCCAGTGTCTCACTCAGTGCTCAGTACATGTATGAGGTCTGACAATTACATTCGTAAACTTGCCACCATGCACTTATGTTGGCAGCACGATACAGTAACTCAGTAAGGTTTCATAACCTTGGCATAGCAATGTCTTATAGCTGTGTTTGTGTCAGTGTGTGGTGGTGTCTTGCTGAGTAGCGTTCATCATTGTTGCATGTTCTTGTGTGCCATTATGAGAATGTCAGAGTTTGAATTAGAGCAACAAACAAACATTAAGTTTCTTGCTATACTTAGCAAGAGTGAAAGTGAAATCAGGGACATGTGAGTTCAAGTTTATGGAGATAATGCCATGAGAAAATGACAGTGCACAAATGGATTAAACGTTTTTCTGGGGGTAGAGAGAGCGTCACTGATGAAGAGAGGTCAGAATGGGCAGTAACCAGCAGAACTGACGAAAATATGTTAAAAACTAATTGAATTGCACATCAAAATCTGAGAATCACAGCAGACCAAATAAACATTGATATTTTGTGAAACAGTTAGGAAAATCTTAACTGAAAACCTTGGCATGAGAAGGGTATGTGAAAAAATGGTTCCAAAAGAGCTTTTGCATCATGACAATGCACCAGCTTACACAGCACCATCTGTGAAGGGAGTTTTTAGCCCGTAAACAAATAGCTGTATTGGAACACCCTCTCTACTCACCCGATCTAGCCCTCAATGACTTTTTTCTTTACCTGAAAATAAAGGAAATATTGAAAGGAAGACATGTTGATGCCATTCAACACATCAAGGGTAATATGACGGCTTTCATGGCCATTCTAGAAAAAGAGTTCCACTGCTTTGACGGATGGATTAGGCACTGATGCTGGTTCATAGCTTCCCAAGGGCAGTGCTCTGCCAAGGGAGTACTTCAAAGGTGATTGTAGTGATATTCACTAATGAGGTATGCAGCACTTTTTCTAGGATGAGTTTGTGAACTTAGTTGTCAGACCTCATATGTGAAAGCATGTGGAAACATACTTCTAATAGTGGCCACCACAGTCTTATCCCATTCTCTTTCAACTGTGGTGTCCTTCTAAAGATTTTTACTTTAGGAAATTAAAATAATTGCAAACAAAACAAATACCCAGATTAGCACCACTCAATAACAGTTAAATTTTGTGATGTTTGTTTTGGGGCCTTAAACATCTCTACCTACAAAAACTCCTGGTTTCTTTCCTCATACCCTGTCCTCAAAATCAACTACTGTTTTGAGTTAGATGTGTTTCCTTCTTGTCCATGCTTAAGTTCATTTGATTCTTATTATTCATGGTTAGTTATGTTCTACAAAGTCACCACAAACACTGGATTAGTGAATACTAAACCATTCCTCCTAGGAGAAATACAGGGTCAGGTACTCTACTAAGCCTCTGGACATAACATTTTCATCAACCAGTCAATACTTAATCTTAATTTACATGTGTTTCTATTTAAAGGCACCTTATTTAACTATATATATATATATATAACACTATATATTGTTGCTTCATTAACATTGAACTCATGGCCAACAGCACTATAACTCATGCCTGAATGAAGCTTATCTGATAAGCATATTTTCTCCATAAGACACATCCCTGCCTTCCTGCCCTCAGAAATGCTAGACAGCACTTCAGCACTAAGCTGCCCATTTAAACAGCAAAATCACCAACAAAAAGCACAAAAATGGGCAAAATGTGGCACTCGGTTGACTAGGAAAAGGACTCTTGTTAACATCATGAGAGTTGAAACAAGAAGGCAGAACATTGCCTTGTTCAGGGTCAACTGGGAACATATATAAGCAACTCAGATCTTTCACTGCCCTGTGTGTGTCAGCAAGTGACTGAAGGTGCTGTGGAGTGCTGATCCTGGGGTTACAAACAAATTTTGGGGAGAAGGTGAATTCACAAATACAAAATCCAAGAATAATGAACATCAACTGTACTTTTCATCCTCCTGGCTCTTTCTTATGTGCCCCCCTTGCCCCTTTTCCAGATGTCACAAGTTACTTATTTTACCCTATGAATAATCTCTTGTCTTTTAAGTTGGTAACCACACCTAACATTCCAATTGTACTTTTGGTGATGGTAGGGGTGTGTGTGTGTGTGTGTGTGTGTGTGTGTGTGTGTGTGTGTGTGTATGTGTGTGTGTGAAGGGTGGAGGTGGAGAAGTGGATTTGTTTGTTTAACAATTTGGGTTTGTTTGATAATTTCTTTCTTTTTTGTAGTGAGAAAGCAGGATTTATTGAGAGGACAGAAAAACTCCAACAGTGGGAGGGGACCTGAAGGGGTTGCCCTATTTAATATTTTCTAGTGATTCTCCTCAGAGAGTTTTGCTCCCTTGCTCTATGTGTTCAGTTTCTATTTCTTCTCTGGGGGTGCTTACCAGACACTGAAAATGTAGCTACTCACATGTCCTCTCTCTCCTCTGCCACTCTCTCCATGTCTCAGGAGGGCTCCACAGAGGAGCAGGAGGGCTGAGTACATCCTGGGCTAAGCATATCCTCTGACGACCATTGGCTCTGGGCTCACCCTTTAGAAGGTGTCAGCACCTGTGTCCCTTTTATTTTGAAAGACTCTTTGACGTTCTTTTACTCGATTGCATTCTTTTATTTGCCAAAGAAAAGAGTGACTGACTCTGAGAAGATAGTTTGCTTCTTGGAAGATCTTTAAAATGTACTTTTACTGCCTTCACACACCTTGTTTGGTCAGATGTTTTTCATATTTCTGTTTTAACTTCAACACACACACACACACACACACACACAGCTTTTTGCTTTTTTGTTTGTTTGTTTGTTTGTTTGTTTGTTTGCCTTGCTCTTAATTCTACTTAGGCTGTTCTCCTTCCTGCATCTTTTTGGCATCACCAGTTATTCCTTCTTTCTTATTTGGTTCTAAAACACACACACACACACACACACACACACACACACACACACACACACCAACAAAACACACACACATAATTTTTAGCTTACCAAAAAAGTTGCAAAAATACTTCAGAGAACCTCCGTGTACCCCTTGTCCAACTTTACCAATTGTTAATGTTTTACCCTATTTGCTTTATCATTCTCTCCTGCAGTCTTCTGAGAATAAATTTTGCAGATATCATGTTTCTTTACCCTTAAGTATTTAAGTTGCATTTACTCAGAATAAGACACTCTCTTAAATAACCATTGGATAATTATCGGGTCAGAAGATTTAGCACTGATAAAATGCTACTGTCTAATACACAATCCACATGCAAATTTACAAACAGTCCTAATAATACCTTGTTAGCTATTTCTGCCTGGTCTAATCTAGGATCATGCATTGCTCTCCATTTTCATGGCTTTGATTTTCTTTCTTTCTGTAAGGTTTATTGAGATACAATTTACATACAGTAAAACCAAACCTTTTCAAGTGTACAGCTCCCTTAGTATTCACAAATGTTTACAGTCACGTAGGCACTGCCACAATCAAGATAATTGCCACAAAAATTCCTTTGTGCTCCTTTGTAGTCAATTTCTTTTCCCCTGAATTCAGCCCCTGGTGATCACAGCAAAATCAGGAATCACTTAGAGAAATTCTTTGAGATTCACCCATGTTTTTTCATGAATCAGTTCATTCCTTTCTATTACTGAATAATATTCTATTATGTGGACATACCATACATTGTTTATCCATTCACCAGTTCAAGTCGATTTTTTGAAATAGATCCGTATGTCATGGTGTGAGGTGTGGATCAAGCAAGCAAGCAAGGTCAATGTGTTTTATTTTTTGCATATAAATATACACTTGTTCAACACCTTTTGCTAAAAATGACTTATCCATTGAATGACTTGTGTAACTTTGTTGAGAACAGTCAATTGACTCTATATATGTGTCTAGTTTTTGAAATTCTATTCTGATTCATTGGTTCATATGTCTATTCTCATGCCAGTACCAAACTGTCTTGTCTACATAAGAAGTCTTGAAATCAGATAGTCTGAGTCCACCAAATTTGTTCTTCATTATCAATATTGATTTTGGCTAACTCATTTTTTTCTATTTTCCATATAAGTTTTAGAATTAACTTGCTATTTCCCCACCCAAAAAAATATCTGGTGGGATTTTTGAATTGGATTGCATGTTAGTCCATTCAGACATCTGTAACAAACTGCCATAAACTGGGGTAGGTTATAGTAACAAGAAGTTATTTTGCACAATTCTGAAGGCTGGGAGGTTTAGGATCAAGGCTTCGGCAGATTTGGTGTCTGGTGAGGTCCTGCTTCCTTGAAGACAGCCATCTTTTTACTCTTACCACACATGGCAGACAAGCCAAAGGAGCTTTCTAGAGCCTCTTTATAAGAGCAGTAATTCCATTCATGAGGGCTCTGCCCCCATGACCTAATCACCTCCCAAAAGCCTCATTTCCTAATGCAATCACCTTGGGGGTTAGGATTTCAATGTATGAATTTGGGAGGGGTGGACACAAACATTCAGACCATAGTAGACTGTATTAAATCTATAGATCAATTAGGGAAAAATTGCCATCTTAATTGATTCTTGATCTGTGAATGCAGTATGTCTCTCAATTCATTTAGTTATTTATTTTGATAAATGTCATAGTTTTAAGCCAACAAATCTTAATTATAGATTGTTAGCACTATAAGTATTTCCTGTTTTTTATGCTGTTGTACATGGCACTTTTTACATATTTCAATTTCCAATTGTGCATTTCTAGTATATCTTGTGAACTTGCTGAACTTAGTTACTTTTTGGTGGGTTCTTTTAAATATATAATGCAAATAATCACATTATACGTGGTAAAAATAATTTTATTTCTTCCTTCTCATTGACATACACTTTATACCTTTTATCTTGCCTTAGTGTACTGGTTAAAGACAGCAACACACTGTTGAACAGAAGTGGTGAGAGAAGGTTTTCTTGCCTCATTGCTAGTCTTAGGGAGAAAACATTCAATTTTTCATAGTAAGTATGATGTCAGCTCAAGATTTTCATAAGTGCCTTTCATCAGATTGAGGAAGTGATAGTTTGTCAAGAGTTTTTATTGTGAAAGGATGTTGAATATTGCCAGTTGCTTTTTCTGCTCTGTTGAAATGGTGGTATCATTTTTCCTTTTTAGTTGTGTTAGTATGATGAATTACCATATTGATTGATTTTTGAGTTTTGCATCAACTTTGCAACTAAATGGGAAAAATCCCACTTTGCTATGATATATTATCATTTTTATGTATTACTGGTTTCAAATTTTTTGTATACTGATTTCTTCATATTTTTCAAGGACTTTTGCATTTATATTTATCATTGATAAATTGTCTCTACTTTTCTTTTCTTGTAATGTCTGTTTCTGGTTTTGGCTTCAGAGTAATGCTAGTCTCATAAAGTGAGTTGAGAACTGTTCCTTCCACTTCTATTCTCTGGAAGAGCTTGTATAGCATTCATATTATTTCTTTCTAAATGTGGGTAGATTCACCAGTGAAGGCTTCTTTGCTTGAAGTTTTCTTTGTAGGAAAGTTTTTTTGTTTGTTTTTGTTTCTTACTATGAATTAGATCTCTTTAATAGATGTATGACTCTTAAGTTTATCTAATATTCTTGAATGAGTTTTAGAAATTTATGTCTTTAAAGAAATTTTCCATCTCAGTAAGCTATCAAATTTATTGGCCTAAAATTCTTTGGAATATTTCTTTATTATTATTTTTCAATATCAGTAGGATCTATAGAGATGGCCCCCTCTTTTATTCATGATACTGGAAATTTGTGTCTTCTCTCTTCATTATCAACCTGACTAAAGATTTATTCATTTTATTGATCAATCAATTTTATTCTCAGTCATATGTAGATTTGTCAAATAGCATGTTCATAAACCTTAATTTTAAAAATTGTTTCTGTTTAGCAGCATTTATTACATTTAGTAACTAAGACATTTTCTAAATTTGACAGACTGTGTTTTTAGAGTTTGTACACAGATGTCCTTAAGTTAGTTTTGTGTAGTAGTTTATTCTAATATATACACATTAGCACCCAGAAATATGTTTTCTTTTTACTTAACTCTTCCTCTCTTTCAACATTATGTAAAACACTGGGAGAAACCCTTTCCAAATAAAATTAATATGAGATTCCTTTTGTAATGAACAGTTCTATGAATCAGATCACATTTGGGTAACAAATTTAAAAGTTCCAGTGAAGGAGAGTAAAGAATTGTGTCCTTTTCAGAGCACTGTGGTTGATGCTTTTGGTGTCAACTTGAGAATATAATCAATCATATTATCATGAATTCCCACTTCGACATCTTTCTATCTTGCTTAGAAAAGAACCCTGTGGACTGGGCTTGGTGGCTCAGCCTATAACTCTAGCACATTGGGAGGCTGAGGGGAGTGGATTGTCTGAGCCAGCGTGTTTGAGACCAGCCTGGGCAACTTGGCAAGGCCTCATCTCTACAATAAATGAAAATAAATAAAAAAATAAATAGCTGGGCGTTGTAGCATGCACCTAAAGTTTGGCTACTTGGAAGGCTAATGCAGAAGGATCGCTGAAGCCCAGCAGGTCAATGCTAGGGTGGCCGTGAGTGCGCCACTGCACTCCAGCCTGGGTGACAGAGTGAGACTCCAACTCAAAAATAAAAAATAAAAGAAAGAAAGAAAGAAAGAAAAGAAGAAAAGAACTCTGTGCTTGCTTTGGGGTGAAAGTTAGAATGATGCAGAGAAGACTGGGAAGAAACTCTCTTGCAAAAAGCATTAACTCTCTATGAACACGTTGAATTTTAAACAAATGATCAACCTGAAACCAACATTATTTGGATAAGAAGAGCACAATGAATTAGATATAGTTGAACTCTTATTTTGTGTAATAATTTGTAGCTCATTGTTAAAAAGA
Organism: Carlito syrichta; assembly: GCF_000164805.1. NCBI lineage: Eukaryota > Metazoa > Chordata > Mammalia > Primates > Tarsiidae > Carlito > Carlito syrichta. The sequence continues at coordinate 139,380 of NW_007260367.1, forward strand.
AAATAAAAATGGTTAATTTTAATACTGCCTACATGAAAGGTATTATTGACTTATACTATGACACATAGAAGGGGAAAACTGTATTTGAGATTTTTATCTTGGTTTTGCACATGTATTATTAATATAAGATTCATTAAGTATCAACTGCTTTGGGACATAGGGTATTGTGTTTATTTATTTAGCAGATTCTAATAAGCATGTATTTTGTGTCAGGGACTAATTTAACAGCTATTTCCACACTAATTAATTCAGTCCTTCTGATATCTACCCTCTGAGGTAGATAATTTTACTTTCTCAGATTACAGATGAGGAGACTGAGGCACACATAAGTTATGTACCTTGACCAAGGTCTACGAGTAAGGAGCTGTTGAAGTTGGATTTTTTTAAAATTATATGCCAAGTATGGTGGCTCATGTCTGTAATCCCAGCACTTTGAGAGGCAAAGGCAAAAGAACTGCCTAAGTCCAGGGATTTGAGACCAGCCTGGACAACTTGGTGAGACCCCGTCTCTACATTAAATCAAAAAATTACCTCGGTGTGGTGGTGTACACCTGTGATTCCAGCTAGTCGGGAGGTTGAGGCAGAAGGATCACCTGAGCCCAGCAGATCAAGGCTGTGGTGGTGCACTCCAACCTGGGCCACAGAGTGAGAATCTGACTCAAAAAAAAAAAAAAAAACAACAACAAAAAACCCCCCAAATTTTAAATAGAGACAGGAACTCACTATGTTGTCCAGGCTAGTCTTGACAAGCAGTCCTCCCAACTCAGCCTCCCCAAGTGTGAGATTACAGGCATGAGTGACCATGCCCACCCTGGAATTGGATTTGAACTGGCACTGGCCAGCTCGAGTCCTTGCTGTCGATCCTGATACTGTGCCACCTCACATGTACACATGATGACTGATAAAACATCAGGATTATTCTTAAGATTCACCATGAAGTTTCTCCCTGCTCTCTCCATTTAACACTGAAAATCAAGCTTTAGTTCTAACTAGTGCGGTCTTTATTTTCCATCTATTTTTCTTAATTTGTATACCATATAAAGGGCAACATCCAGTGTTACATTATTTATACTTAAATATTTAATGAAGACCGTGCAGTTTGTTTTGCAGTCACACATACATATCTTGGCATGTAGGGTTTGTTCTTTCCACTGCTTTGTGAGCTCTTTAAGGACAGGCATTCTCTCTTGCATTTCTCTCTGTGTCTTCGCGGGGCCTGGCTGGCATGGAATAAAGTTCCTGGATACCTGCTTATTGATGTGTGCTGTAAGGCAGCTGCTCCATCTTTTCCCTCTGAGACACACGTGCCAGACACTGTTCTCGTAAGTGATATCCATTTCTGTGTTGGGGTAAGTCATTTAACAGCTGTAATTCCATTCAAATATACATTTATATAGTCATGGTTGAAAGCTGACTGATTCAGTAAGATGGTACATTTGATTAGGGGTACATATGATTCTGTTTTTTCTGTCTTTAATATAGAAATACAGTTATCAAAAGGCACAGTTGGAAAATCTAATACAGATTTCTTTCCTTTGTCTACTATTTGTAGAATTCAGGTTGCATAGAATAAATCTGATTCTGTCTCGTTTATGCTAGTAGTCCTGTCACCTAGCATAGTGCGTTTCACATAGTAGGTTCTCAATAAATACTAGTGGATTTTGTTTTAAATTTCTTTTAGCATTATTTCTATTAGGAAGAGAATGATGCTAGGAACATTTTTTTCATGGAAGATCTTTCGCAGCTGCGGAAGTCTGAGTTTTTGCCTTCTTGGACCTGAACAGGATATTGTTGTGTACACACGACGATTTTATTTTCTACCGAGTTCTCATTTTTTGGTAGCTTCTTCCCCCACAACATCATGACTGAGGCTTTAAAAAAATCCAAGGCATAGCAGTAATGTATGAATTTCTTTCTGCACCAGAAAGACACAACAAGACAAGTGTTTCACAAGATAAGAGACATTTCAGGGATGCTGTGAGGCATGAATTAAAGTATAGTCAACTAGTTCCACCAGGTAAATGATTATCTTCTGCTGCCAGAGTGAGTAGCCTCAGTGGCTGATGAACCTGCTGACCTTGGCATATTTATCATCGTTACTCCAAGGGACAGGAACCAATATCTCTATTCTTGTGAATGCATATCCAGAAAAGGAGACACAGTTCAGTGGGAAAGAGTGTGTGTGTGTGTGTGTGTGTGTGTGTGTGTGTGTGTGTGTGTGAGAGAGA
>NW_007260367.1:141627-149850 GCF_000164805.1 Carlito syrichta
GAGAGAGAGAGAGAGAGAGAGAGAAAGAGAGAGAGAGAGAGAGGGAGATGAAGGGAGAGACAGAGAGACAGAGACAAAGGGAGACAGAATGTTTGGTTTCTTATATTTTCTTTCCTCTTTTAGATTTTTTTCTATTTTTACTGACGAGGGAAAATGATATGAGACACTCATCTAAAAGATCAGATTTATGATAGCTCCTTGGGCTGCAAGCCTTCAAGGGGCATAGTTTTTCCTTATAAGGGAACAGAGCAAGGCTACAAAAAATGGACAATCTGTGTTATCATCTCTTAGGCTAGGGTTGCCGGATTGCCATCTGATTAGGGAAGGCCAGAGGTGAGGGATGTGACTTTAGGCAATGGTGAGTGCTGTCTCCAAGATCCCCCAACCCAGTATGGTGCTGACTACTTTCTGGCCTGGAGTTTAATGGCAGAGGTTAGGCCTTGGGATCACAGACAGCACTCAGCCTGCTTAGGGAACTAATTCAACAGAGCTTCGTGGAAGCCGGTGGGGGCCAGGGAGCGGTGGGGAGTTGGGGCTGCTCAGTGCACAGCGGTCCTGGGACAAGGTGAAGGGAATGAGAGAGGCTAGCCCATTTCCATGAAGAAGGTTTCCATTTGTATTCGTTTGCTAGGCTGCCACAGCAGAGTTTGGCTTAAACCACAGAAACCTATTGTCTCACAGTTCTGGAAGTCAGATATCCAGGTGTCATCAAGGCTGCTTCCTTCTGAGGCTCTGAGAACCTCTTCCACAGTCCCATGCCTCTCGCTGGCTTCCAGTGGTTGGCTGATATTCTTCGGTGTCCCTTGGCTTGTAGGCACGTCACCCTGATCTCTGCCTTCATCTTTGCATGGTGTCCTCTCTGTGTATTTCCCTCTTTTAGAAGGACGTCCTTGGATTGGATTAGGGGCCTATTCTACTCAAGTTTGACCTCACCTTAACCAGTCACACCTGAAACAACCCTATTTTCAGATAAGGGCCCATTCTGAGACACTGGGAGCTAGGACTTCAGCATATGACTTGTGGGGAGTGGGGCATAATTCAATCATAACAGCGTCCAATCTGTTGACGATGGTTGATTCAGCTGGGGTCGTTTTCTTGATTAGTAATTAAAACAAACAGGAAAACAGCAGAGAGAATGATGAAGTGGTCGATTTTTTTTCTGACAAAAGATTGGGATGTGGCAAGGCTTAGTCTTGCGAGGGAGTGGGAGAATCCCTCCTTCATCAGAGCAGTCACCCTTTTGAGGACACTGACAGTGTCTGAGTTGAAATATGATCTGCAGGTCAAACAGGAGTCAAGCCTCCAACAAAGCTTTTGCAAACTACCAGTGTCGTGTGAATTTTAGCTTCCCAGGCAAAATGACCAAAGTCAGTGGCCTAAAATGCCCTTGGAAATATGGTGATGCTCACGTCAGGGGGCTTCCTCCTTTTCCGTGTTCTTGAATCTGATGGTGATTGTTTGGGAAGACGCAGCTCCTTTGAAAGCACCCCATCCTCTCAGTCACTTCCTAGGAGGACTGTGTTTTAAAAATAAATTTTCTGTTTCATTAACAAATACCAAGGTAGAAGAAATTCAGCCAAGACTGGGTGCTGAGTGTTTTGCTAGATACATGTATAATCTCAATTCTCACAGAAGCCAATAATATTACTATACCCATTTTCCAGATGAAGAAACCAAGGCTCAGAGTTGAGTGACTTGCTATGGGGGTTCAGAGGAGACAAGTGGCAGCCAAATCCTGTACTCTCTATATTTGGGTGTTAATTTTTTAAATAATGCAGATTGCTTTTTCAAAAATCTTAAATATTATAAGGGGGGACCCCCAAAATCCCAGAATTTATTTATTAAAAAATTGTGTATCGATTCTTACATGTCTAAATTTCAGTCACCTTCAAAGTACTCTCTGTTTGATGCAATACACCTATCAAGATGCTTTTCCACTGCTCAAAACAGTTGTTGAACTCATCCATTTTGATGCCTTTAGTGCTTCTGCCATTTTTTGTTTCACCTCTTCCACGTCAGCAAAACATTTCTCTTTGAGAACTTTTTTTTTTTATCCCTGGAAACACAAAAAGTCACTCAGTCAAGATAGGGTGAATAGGGAGGGTGGGGCACCAGGGTCATGCTGTTTTTGATCAAAAACTGTTGAATGCTCAGCACAGTGTGGGCAGGTGCACTTGTAAATCACCCATCATGAAATTGGCAAACACATGGAAGGAATCTCCAAAAAAATCCACTGAAGCTGAATGCAGCCTCTCACAACAACGCTAGCTGGTACACTGATGCCAATGGGTTCCTAGGACACTTACCTAGAGAGGGAAGCCTGTACTACAAAGGGACTGCCCTCCAAAAGATAATTCCAACTTTTTGAGAGTCCCCCCTCATACATTGAGATAAAAATTCACTTTACCCCTTTGAGCCTCCTGTGTAAAATGAGGAGCCTGGATTTAGATGCTCTCCAAATGTGTGATTTAGATGCTCGCGATGTGTCCATGTAACCCTAAGATGCATCTAAAATCATGATTTTTATTTTCCTGTTTTGGATATAAGAAGGAGAGGATGTAGGCTGTCCATCTGCTTTCTTTTTTTTTTTTTAGATGGAATCTTTGACATCTCATCGTGGAATTTCCTGGATCTCAACCAAGTATGTGTAGAGCCCCGTCTCCCAGAAGCGCGTCTATTTTTGACTGCAATGGAATTAGAATCTACTAGTTTTGTTGGGGAGGGGAGGTGGAGGGGACAATCCCCTTGGGGCCTCATATTTTTCTTTTCTCTTCTTCAGGTACCCCGTGCTTCTACTGCTCCTGCAGTTGTTTGTGGCTTGACCCACACAGTGTTAACGTGCACCCGGCCAAAGGGTAGTAGCCTGTCTACTGACCAAACACACCGCCTTTCTCTGCTGAGATGAACCCTCCTCTGGGCACCTTCTCGTGTGGTGCAAAGTCGGCCAGTGAATTGACTTTGACTGATTTAGCTCAGGAAGACTAGCCTGTTGGTGCATGTGGTAATGATGCCAGTAAAATTCAATTACTACGTCCCTGAGGACCGCAGCAAACGATAATAAATTAGGAAACATGAGCTATGGAGTATCTGAACTGAAATTATAATGGGGATATTGAAAAACAAACAAACAAAAATCCGAAGCACTCATTTAGTAATAGATGCTGCGGTTCTTCCCACCAAAAATTAGCTCATCAGCTAACCTTTTGTTCTTGCCACAAAAGACTATGCCTTAGACATAGCCAAGAACATTTTATCTTAATTACTTAGTATTGTTGCAAGCCCAGAGCACCCCAGCTTCTAGGTAATGGTACACAGGGAGGAAGAAGCTGTCTGGAAGGGCCTTAAGGCCACGGCACTAATCCGTGCTGGGCTTACACATGCTCATGGCCTTGGGTTTCAGGTTGCCATTCAGGGCTGAGGTTTGAGTGGAAGTTGTAACCTCAGAAGGTCCAGCTAACGCTGAACCACTGACATCCGTCAAGAATGTCAAAGCTTGCATTGTCTCATTAATTGGAACCAGCTTTCCTGCTATCAGATCCTTTTTCATTCCTAACCTTTGCACCCTGTCTCTCTTTGTGTGACAGTTTATGGCCTCTCCTGTGTGTGCCTTCCGCCTGCAAGTTGTGCATGCTTGTCTCCTCCATGCCTAAGCAGAACTTGCAGAGTTGATTGGGTGTTTCTTGTCCACCACAAATTTCAAGTGTGCAAAGGGAGAAAGAACATTCAGACAGTCTGTGTATATCTGCAAATTCTGTAGTCTATCCCCAGATAATTTCAAAGTTAAAATAGTTTGCTATTGATGTGTCTCTTCATTTCATTTTCTTTCTCATCCAAATCCCAACATTCAAGTATATTACACAGAATTGATGATCAGAGGAGCGATGGAGAACATGACAAAGGGGCTAGAAATAGTTCCTGAACTAGAAGTAGTCATTTCCACCTGTAATAAATGGTCTTTTGGTGTATTCACTAGGACCAAGCTTTTTTGCTACCCTCTCCCCACCACCACATGAAGGACTGTAAGCCTGGATCATGCTTAGTTTGCATGACCTCACAAGACTGGGCCACCCCTGACTCATGCTGAGTGCAATAGAATCTTTTTTCTAGGAGTTGGAACTTTAGCCAGTTGTTTGATTTGCTGGAGTTTGGAAATGACAGAGCACTGGAACTTGGGACCACCATGTCCAGCCATGTGCACAGAGCTTTGAAAAGAGAGAAGTGGTTTTGCAGTGAAGCAGAGGTGTCAAGAGAAGCAGAAACCAGAGACCGTTCAACTCTGGAGAGACGGTCAGTTGCTACTTTGGTTCAGGTGACTAGCCACATCCTGCTTCTAGACCCTTGCCAAGCCTGGCTGCACTCCATCAGGTACCCTTGGGTTCTCCCAACAAATTCTCCCTTTTTGCTTTGGTTGGTCTCAGTAGGTTGTTTTGTGGTTTGTTTTCTTTCTTTTTTTCTTTAACTAGCAAAAAAAACCTTTAAAACATTACCATCTAGCGCTTTATTGCGCTTGGATGGCATTTGAGAGAACAGTCATGAAGAGCTCTAACAAGATATTTTGATTAGTAAGTAATAGACAGTAATACTGGAAGGCTCCATCTGCTACATGTTAAATGAGTGTTTAGAGTAGGCCTGGCAGGGAGGGTGGCCTTACCATTGAAGGCTCAGCCTTTTTTTAAATTTTATTTTTACTTTTTAATTCTTTGTAGGGATAAGGTCTCACTATGTTGCCCAGACTGGTCTTGAACTCCTGGGTTCAAGTGATCCTCCTGCCTCAACCTTCCAAAGTGCGTCAGACCTGGCCTGAAGACTTAGTCTTTTATAAAGGAGGATTCCCCATCGCCCCTTTGGTCTCTCCCCAACTCTTGCATGTGCCTTCTCTATTAGCCCTTGTCCTCAATCTCAAACTTTCATTGACTCTTCACTGCCTTTTAGCCAAGGAGTGCCCCATGGCCATCTTCTCAGGGCCTTGAAAAATTATTCTAAGATGTTCACAGATGAAAAAAACTAATGGATTATTTCATCAGGAGCAAGAGAACTAGCAATCTGTGGCACACCATCTGAGGACTAGGCAAGCTCAGGGGTGATTCTTTTATTACAATGAGATGGGAGTTTCAGGACATCAAGAGACAAAAAGCAGCCCGAAGAGTTTACTGTCCCTTGATTTCCCGTGAAATACAGTGCTAAGCAGTGCTCATATATTGTGTCCACACCACTTCCTGTGCTTTGCCAAAGGAGGTATTTTATCCAATGTCCTAGCTATTCTGGGACCTGCACCCAGGTGGCTGGTTGGGAAATGGGGATATACAGGAGGGTTTTGCTCTCAAAGCATGGCCATGCTTGGGGTCTCTGCACAGGCAGTCAGTGACTCTCCCTCAGGGAGGAAGCCTGTGGGAATGTCCAGTCTGACTCTGTCCCCAATTGGCACAATGAGGGGCAAATGTCTCTCCACTGTCTATCAGAAAATTAACAGGCAAGCCCAACCTCTAAATAAAGGGGGTCATACAGAGGAGATTGTGTTTCCTACTCCCTTGGTGTTAGTTATCTTCTGGAAAAAATGTATGGATCTTGGTAGAACTTGTGTGCCTAAGAACTACCGTCATAGTTTATTAACCTCTTCTGTTCTTCTCAGAGGGAAAAATCAGACTATGAGGTATTTAGGTCAACTATAACATAAACCTAGGTGTACCCAGCCCTGTACTAGGTATGTTGCGGCACCTTGTTTAAATGTCACAGTGGTCCAACAGTGTGATGAAATCACTGGTACTAATTATCTAATAAGTCATGTGACGTGCCTAAAATAAGTCATGTGACATGACTGGTAATTAATTAAGTTGGAATGTAGACCTGGGTTTTTCTGGATCTTAAAACTATGCTAATTCTACTGCATTCTTGTTCGGTGTTTCTCAAGCATGTCTTATGAGACTCACCAGGCGTGCTTATTAAAAATCTGATCCTGGGTCCCATTGCAAATCAGAAATCAGAATCTTTTAGAAATGAATATAGGAATTTGCTCCATGAAGCTCATCAGGCAAGTTAGATAAATGCTGCTGTAATGTCTTAAATGCTTTTTTAAAAAAAGCAGTAATTCTTAGTGAGGTGTCTGCTAAGAAAGTCTTTTTTCTTTTTTAATAAGCTTTTAATTTTGGAATAATTTTAGATTTACACATAAGTTGCAAAAATAATACAGAGAATTTTATATACTTACTCTCACTAATTCCCCCTAATGTGAACATCTTACAGAATCATGGCACATTGTCAAAACTATGGCACTAACGTTGACAAATTACTATTGACTGAACTCCAGACTTTATTTGAATTTCACCAGTATTTAACCTAATGCCCATTTACTGGTCCAGGATCAAATCCAGAGTACCACAATGTGTTTAGTGGAGAGTCTTGAGGAAAGCAAATAATTTTTTTTTTTGAGTCAGCATCTCACTCTGTCACCATGGCTGGAGTGCAGTGGCCATGTTCACGGCCACTGCAGCCTTCATCTGCTGGGCTCAGGTGATCCTTCCATCTCAGTTTTCCAAGTCGCTGGAACCACAGGGGTGTACTACCACACCCAGCTAATTTTTAAAAAATTATTATTTATTGTAAAGACAAGGTGTCGCCAAATTGCTCAGGCTGGTCTCGAACCCCTGGGCTCAGGCAATCCTCTCACCTCCGCCTCTCAAAGTGCTGGGATTACAGCGTGAGCCACACACCTGGCTAGTGGAGAGTCTTTTGCTGGAACACATGTTTTGAATGGAAGCTAAAAACAAGTGTACCCATTGCATGGCAACTGCACTCCCGTATGTATGTGTAGCAAAGGGCACGTGCAAATGTTGAACACAGCACTCTTCAGTGCAGGTAAAACCTAGAAACAATCCATCAATAGTAGAATAGATTAATAAATGGATATCTTTTTGTTTATTTGTTTGTTTTGAGTCAGAGTCTCACTCTGTCACCCAGGCTGAGTGTAGTGGCACACTCATGGCCACCGCAGCCTCAACCTGCTGGGCTCAGGCAATCCTTCTGCCTCAGCCTTCCAAGCAGCTAGAACTATAGGCATGCGCCACCACACCTGGCTAATTTTTTATTTATTGTAGAGATGAGGTCTCACCAAGTTTCCCAGGCTGGTCTCAAACCCCTGGGCTCAGGTAATCCTCTTGCCTCTGCCTCCCAAAGTGGCAGAGCCTGAGCCACCATGCCCAGCTAGATTGTGGTATCTTCTTACATGCAGTGGAGTAATGTGTAGTCATGTGAAAGAATGAACGCTTGCTACTTACAATATGAATGAATCTTGAAAACATAATGTTGTGGATCTGAAGCCAGGCAAGAAAGAGCACATACTATATACTCCATTTACATAAAATTAAGACAGGGAAAACTGTCTTAATGGAGCAGGTACATGAGCAGAGAGGGAACACACAACATGTATGTCTATCTGCCTGTCCTTACCACCCCATTCACGTATAGCATTTGAGATACTCCAGTACACCCCATGAGCTCAGAACACCAGTGGATACATACGTGCGTTAATTGTCTTTAAAACTGACATTGCATAATATAAAGTAAAAATTCATACAGATAGTTGAAAACTTGAAATGTTCTTTACTTAGTACAATATTAAATTGAAAATTGAAAGCATAAATCGAGGAAGAGATTGGAGCAGAAAAAGAAGGATATTTTGGGTGTACCTTCCCCACCGCTTTTTGAACAGGGGACTCTAATTTTTATATGGCACTAAATCTCATCAGTTATGTAGCCAGTCTTGCTGACCTTTGGTCAAAAGCCACTGGTCAGCCGGGCTCGGTGGCTCAGCCTGTAATCCCGTGCCTTTGGGAGGCTGAGGTGAGTGGATTGCCTGAGCCCGCGGGTTCGAGACCCACCTGGGCAGCGAGACTTCATCTCTACAATAAATAAAAAAATCAGCTGGGCGTGGTAGCGCATGCCTGTAATTCCGGCTACTCGGAAGGCTGAAGCGGAAGGATCACCGGAGCCCAGCAGGTCGAGGCTGCGGTGGCCAGAAGCGGCCACTGCACTCCAGTCTGGGTGACAGAGTGAGACTCCAACTCAAAAAATAAAAATAAAAATAAAAGCCACTGGTCTTTACATAATGGAGCCACTTAAGCAAGTGATTGTGGTGCTGTCAGATGAGTGGAGAGATTGACTGGGGCAAGAGAACTTTTCTGCATCCCACGCAATTATAGCAAAGGAGGGGGCATATTCTCCTATGTT
>NW_007260367.1:150286-158191 GCF_000164805.1 Carlito syrichta
GAAGGGAGGTGGGACTAACAGTAGTCAATATCTGTCTGGGGATGGGGAGACATCCCTTATCAACAAGGGTGCCTGAACGATGCATATTTGTAAAGCTAACCCTTAACTGTACCCCATAATTTTAAAATAAAAAATATGTTTAAAATGAAAGAAATAAAAAAAAAACATAAAAAAAAGACAAAAAAGAAAAGAGATGCCGGCCCCAAGCATGGGAAGCCACCCTTCATGTACACAGGTGACTGCCCGTAGCTAGGATGTAGGTTGCCCTTCTTGTCCTAGTGAAAGCGGTGACACCAGCAGTAGGACACATGACCAAGGATCGGGCATAGTAGGTAGGTGGTCAACTCAAACATCACCCCATAACCCTTCCCTCTGTGGAAACCAGAACAGTCACTGTAACCTCCATCCCTCTTCCCTACCCCCAGCCAGCCTCACACAGCAGCACCTACTGGCTCCTAGTTCTTTAATCTCTTGTTTTCTAATGCCACCCCTGCTCTGTATAGACCCTTCTAGTGTCTTTTCTGAAATTTTGCAGATGGTTCACAATGCCTCCTTCTACCAGTCTACTATAGAGAGCTATGAAAACGGTTGTCTTAAAACTGAAATTTGCTTGTTTAGATCCTGGAAAATCTATCTCCATCTTCATAGCTGTGAAGACAAAGCTTGTTCCTTTGGTACTTGCTATGGTCTGAATGTGCCTCCCAAATTTATATGCTGAAACTAAATCTCCAATATGTTAGTCTTAAGAGATGGGACTTCAGGAGGTGCAGGGCTCTCCGGAATGAGATCAGAGACCTTACAAAATAGTTTGGGGATGCCCAGGCCCTTTTTGCCCGTCTGTCATGTGAGGACACAGTGTTCAAGGCACCATCTTGGAAGCAGAGCCTGTGCCCTCACTAGACACCAAACCTGCCAGCACCTTGATCTTGGACTTCCCATCCTCTAGAACTGTGAGAAATAAATTTCCATCATTTATAAATTACCCACTCTCAGGCATTTTGTTATAGCAGCACAAATGGACTAAGGTAGTACTCAAGGTCCTATATATTCTTTCTAGAACATTCTCCCCTCAGCCACCGGCAAGGCTTGTTTTCTTGCTTTCTACAGAACATGTTTCAAATTCCTTAATCCTTCCCCACAGCTGTATCTTGCCTCAGCACTTGCCATATAATATGTCCTATGCTCCATTTGTCTCCTTTATTGTCTTTTTCATCACTTTCACCCAACCTGTGCCAAGGGAATTTCTGCAAAGGCAAGGATTTTTCTTGATCTTCTTCTCTGCCATATTTCCATTCCTAGTACATTGCCTGGCACATGGTAAGGGCTCATAATTATGCATTGAATGAATTGTGAAATGACTCTGGTCCTAGCTTACTTCTCCGGGCTTGTCTTCTGCCACATTCCTACAACTCCCTGTGCTCCAGTCCCCTTCGGACCATGAAGATCCCCATCACACCTCCCTGAATCAGTGAATGCAGCTCCTTCCTCCTGCAGTACCGATCTCCCCTTCAATGCGTGCCAAGCTCTTCTTCATCCTTTCGGATTTCACTGGATCTTCAACAACTCCACAATGCCTTCTCATGATGTTCGCTCATTGCATGGACCACGCTACATGGTACTGGCTTTAGTCCTCATCTTTTCCCAGAGACATTAAGCAACCCCAAGGCCAGACAGTGTCATTTATGCCTTTCCTCCCACCCTCGTGCTTTAGATGTTTGATGAATGAATACTCAAATGGCATGCCCAAAGACACACAACCAGTGGCAAGGACCAGACTAGTGCCCAGAAATTCTGGTCTTCCATTCATGGTACTTTACTTGTTATTTCCAATAGAGAACTCCTTCACAATGCAGTTTCTACATTTTTGCAGACTCCAGCTTCCCAAACAAGCCTGCTGTTCCCAAACAAGCCTTCCCTTGAAATTTACCTTTTCCCAAGTTTATTACATGAATGAAAATGTCATCTGATCAATTTTCATGTAGCAATGGTTACAGCATAAATAGATTTTAGGCATGAAGATTTTGGTGAGATTTTGAGATGCTCTGCAGTTATTCAAGCAAAAGGAATACATCCTAGGCAAATTGCAGGCTATTTGAACTCCCTCACACACTATAGCTCCCATGTTTTCCCTCCTGGAGAAGTGGGGCTTCAACAAGGCTTTCTTATTAATCTGAAATTGTCTCCTCTCAGGGTCTCAGTTGACTTTGGCTTTGAAGAGCTGAGATGTTTCTATGGCTCATCTCCAGGACATTTGAGGGCTGGTGCCTGCACTTACCATCCAAATGCCCAAATGCCAAGATGAAGGTTGAACTTAGGTGATGAGACCTGTTCACTTTCCATCTTCCTTGTTGGCCCTGGCATCTCACAAACATAGAGGCCAGGTAACAATAGGGAAGACATTCGGATTAGCATGTGTCCATCACTGCTCAAACCCTTCCAGATCTGGCAGGGTTCAATGTTTCTTCCTGCTTCACTCCTTCCTCCCACCTTCTCTGAAGTTCCTTTTCCCTTCCTTCTAGAGTGCTGCTTGTTTTCACCCGTTGCTAAGCAGCGTGGAACAGGCTGGCAGGGCTCACAGCTGCCTCTCCTCTCCCAGTGGGCTGTTCAGATTAACCCCATGTGGTCACATGGAGTTTAAAAGCACAGAGCTGTGTGATAGCCCAGAGAAGCTGTCCCAGAATTGTTAATAAGCCGCACCTTGCACGAAGAGGCAGGAACTCAGGATGGCCCAGGGCTCCAAGGCCATCCGCACTTATCTTTGAGTTCAGGCCCACCACCCAGTAACTGAGTGACTTCTAGGAAGTGACTGATACTCTCTAATTAAGTCTCAATTTTCTTACCTATAAAAAGGGATAATAACACAATTGTTTCTGTGTATGTCATTCTGAGGCTTAAATGAGTTGTGTGTCGAGTGCTCAGAACAGCATGTTATGTAGTAAGAATTCACAGTAGGTTAGCTGCTACTACTGTGATTTGCACAGCACTACTGTCATATCTGGTATCTGCTTCCACATCAGTATTAGCCCCCTGGTTGAGGTGACTGTTAATATTTCCACCTTAAGAATGGAAAACACAGGTACAGAGAGGTAAAATAACTTGCTCAAAGCCAAACAGCCAAACTAGTGTTAGAGTCAGACTCCAGCGACTTGGTTTGGGTTTTTCTTATTTTGTCTCTGAATTTTAGAGATATCTAAGTCTCAAGAATAATTCCATCTAGACCATTCTAGGCAATTGGGATCAATAGACTTCATGAGCCTTGCTTCCCACTTGGAAGTAGTGTAATTTTTTATCAATATGCAGTCGTCCCCAAGATGCAAATGATATTTGGTTTAGTGGAATGAACAAATAACAAATCCTTGTCTGGTATAATGCAAAAACACAGATAACATAGACTTCAATCCAAGTGAGGACATGAGAATCTGACAAGAAAATACTGACCTTGACGTGTATGGTGTTGAGTCACGCATCCAATCCATAGATGTGACAGGGTGATAGGAAAGCCGTATGTCTCAAAAGAAAAGGAAATGAGAGGATATCATGCCACTAATGGGGAAGCAGACCATGTTAAGTCTTCTCCTCCAACCTCCTAGTGATTCTAATTATATTGCTTCCACTCTTTAGTCAGTTCAGCCGGTTGCCAAAAATGCAGAGACTCACATTTGATTCCTGAAACTACGGTTTCACTTTGTTCTGTTTTACCCTTGGGTTGTACATCAGCCTAGCCTGGTTCTGGTCTCTTACTGGGAGCCTGGCGAGGGCAGGGTGTGGGCAGGGAGTGGGAAGTGACTTTCAACTCTTTTAGAGAATTGACTCTAAGACTATACAACACTAAGTGACATTTGAGTCTCACTTCCTTAAATTTTTGTCATGTCCTGGGCCATTATTTAGCTAAAATTTTCTTTACATTCACTCACTTATTTTGTAATTTAAAAAATCTAGAAATAGTATTGTATCAGTCAGGATAGGATAGGCTCTGTTGCCATATCAAATAAACCCTAACATTGCAGTGGCTTAACAGAGCAAAGGTTTATTTTTCATTTATGCAAAATCCAATGTATGTCAGATGATTTTTCAGGACAGCTTTTCTTTTTTTTTTCTTTTTCTTTCTTTTTTTTTTTTTTTAGTTGGGGTCTCACTCTGTTACTCAGGCTGGAGTGCAGTTGCAGGATCACTACTCATCGCAGCTTTGACCTTCTAGGCTCAAGCAGTCCTTTGATCACACTCTTCCAAGTAGCTGGGACTACAGGTTCATGTCACCATGCCCCATTAATTTATTTTTGCTTTTAATTTTTGTAGAGATGAGGTCTCACTATGTTATCTAAGTTGTTCTTTAACCCCTGGGCTCCAGCAATTCTCCCACCTCGGCTTCGCAAAGTGTTGGGATTACAGGCGTAAACCACAGCACTTGGCCAAGGGCAGTCTTTCTTGAAGATAAACAGTTATGTCTAGATCCAGGCTCTCTCTGTTGTGTAAAGCCAGCACGACAAAATGCGGCTTCCAGGACCATGGATGTGGGGGAAGAGGAGGGAGACTGCATACTAGCTTGTTAATGCCTCACCCGAGAGGCAACATAGGTGGCTTCCATTCCTTTTCATTGATGAAGACCTGTCATGCAGTCTCACCTAACTGCAAGGGGCTGGAAGTGGAGGGGAGCACAGGCCTATCTGCTGAGCATGACTGCCTCTGCCCAACGATGGAAGATGGAAAAATGGAAGACGATGTTATCACTGGCTATGAAGAAGAGATGGTCATAGATAGATGCAATGAGAACTAGGCATTATGTTCTAGGTAGATATTTTTGCCTGCTAAACATTCTCAGCTAGACCGGGCTCGGTGGCTCAGCCTATAATCCCAGCACTTTGGGAGGCTGAGGCGAGTGGATTACCTGAGCCCGCGAGTTCAAGACCAGTCTGGGCAACTTGGCAAGACCTCGTCTCTACAATAAATGAAAAAAATAAATTAGCCAGGTGTGGTAGCATGCACCTGTAGTTCCGGCTACTTGGAAGGCTGAGGGAGAAGGCTCACTGGAGCCCATCAGGTTAACGCTGGAGTGGCTGTGAGCATGCCACTGCACTCTAGTCTGGGCGACGGAGTGAGACTCCAACTCAAAAAAAAAAAAAAAAGAAGGAGAAAAAAAAATTCTCAGCCTTAGGTTTATTTAATTTGTAAAAAAAAAATGTTGGTGAAGGGAGAGGTAGAGAGAAAGAGACAGAGGTATTCAAGATATATTGGCACTAAATAGAAACTTTCTTCCAGAAGAAATCAGAAGGACCAAAGGATCATTGGATGAGGGACAACGTTCTCATTATCTGATTCAATGTTGTTTGATACCTTCTCCCTGTCTTGCCTAAAATCATCTCTCTCTCCTCCGAAAATCATCTCAGCAGTGGTCCACATACCATTCTCTGGGAAACACTGGTCACCTGTGCTATCGCTCTCCGAACATTTATGGAGATTAACTTTGTGCCTGGTCCTGTGCTTGGGCCCTTGAGGGCACAGAGGTGACAATGACAGTCTGCCCTTAAGATTTCATAGAATGGGAAGACAGAAGTATGAACCAATAGTTCTAACAGAGCATAAGAAATGCTTTTGGGTAACTACAGGGTGTTGATGAGGTATGTATTCAAGAAGTGACCCTTGAAGGACAGCAGATTTTTCAGAAACAAATTCCATAGTACCCTAATTGTATGGTGTTCCCATTTGATTGTATTTCCTTTACTTTTTCTTTCAGTGGCATTAAGGGTATTCTATTTGTGGTGAAACCCCCTGGAAAAAGAAAAAAAGCCAGCTAATGTTTTCTAGGTACTTGGAAGTGAGTGCCCCTTGAGATGTTAAACATTCTCAGAGGGCCAAGTGATGCGACGTGTTACGCTGTTTCAGGATGTGGAGGAGCTGGACTGCACATCATGGAGAAGGTTAATAACAGTGTCAGATCAATAAGGCAGTTATTGATCGAAGTAACTAAATGTAGGCTGAAAGACAGCAAGCCTGCAGGTCCATCCTCCTTTTGTTCTGTGCACTGTCGACTCTGTGCTCATGTTGTCTTCTTAGTAAAATTAGGGGCCTGGACCTCATGTTTTGAGTCAGAGTCTCACCCCATTGCCCAGGCTGGAGTGCAGTGGCCTGCTCACGGCCACCGCAGCCTCAACCTGCTGGACTCAGGGAATCCTTCCACCTCAGTCTTCCAAGTAGCTGGAACTACAGGCGCTGGCCACCACGCCCTGGGCTCAGGCAATCCTCTCACCTCCACCTCCTAAAGTGCTGGGATCACAGACGTGAGCCACTGCGCCCAGCAAATCAGTCTTTACTATGGTGGGTACTGTTACCACACCCATTTATAGATGGGAAAACTGAGGCACAGGGAGTTTAAGTAATTTGCTCAAGATCATGGTATCTAAGAAAAGGCAGTGCAGGATTCAGTCACAGACTGGGTCTAGAGTTTGTGATCACCACTCTACACTGTCTCTGGGCAAAATAATAGAATAATAATAAGATGAGGCATGAAATCATGGCACATACAAAATAAGTTTTTGTAAAAAGAATCAAATGCGATGAGACAAGAACGGATGTTACATGTGCACTGGTGCAAAATCCTTCTAGAGGAAAAACAGAGTGAATCATGTCCTATAGGAGAAAGAGAACGGGAACGCCCTCATGGACCTACTAATTTGTGTCTGTTGAGCCCACTTGCTCTTTACGAGACCCCAGGAGGTAGGTGCCATGATCACCCTTGTTTGACAGATGAGGCTGAGCAATTTGTGCAAGGTCGCACAGCTAGAACTTGGCGGAAGCCAGATCCCAAAGTGCCCAGAGGCACTGTCGGTGCTCCCGCAGTGTGGGGCTGAAGAATGGCGGAGCAAGGCTCTAATCCAGGCCCCGGTGGACACAAGACTTGCGGTGCACGAGTTTCTCTGCGCTGCACGAAACTGAAAGACGCGCCTATTTGCCGCAACACACTTCAATCCGACCGAGCCGGTCTACTTGGGTAAAGGACGCGCAGTGCTCCGCGTCGAGCAGAACGCGCCTGGCGGGAAGTGCGGAAGGACTGAATAGCGCCCTCGTCTGGTAGAAATGCGTCCACAAGTCGTGCGGTCACTGGTGTATTTGGGCTGCATTTTTAGGTGTTGGGGAAATAGTATTAACCTCCTCGCTTTCGTTTTCTTTTACACATACTCAGTACTTACTGTGTGCCAGGCACTGTCCAAGTACTTCAGCACTATTAAATTACTTAATCTTTACCATGATGGGTAGTATCATCATACCCATTTTAGAGATGGTTTCCTCAACCTCAGCATTCCCCACCTTTGCGCACATCTTTGTTGCTGGAGGCTGTCCTGTGCATGGTGGATGCTGAGCAGTATCCCTGGCCGCTCCTCACTAGACGCTAGTATTTATCCACCTTCCTCCCCCCAGTGGTGACAACCAGAAATATCTCCAGACGTTGTCAAATGTTCCATAGGGGTGCAAATGCCCCCTGGTTGAGGGCTGCTACTTTGATCTTATACTCTGGACTTACTAGCAGTAAAGACTTCCAGAAATTAGTCCGTTTCTGTGTTAAGGAGCTTTTTTTATTCTCACAAATTCCTTCCAACTCTCAGAAACTAAGAAAAATAAAAATAATATCCAAGTAGACCAGAGCACGGGTATTTTGTCATTCGGTTTTTACTTTATATTTGGAGGGGAGTGTGTGGATATGGAGAAGAGGGACTGGAAAGCACAGTCACCACACTTCTTTCCTCTATTGTATTTATTTTATTTAGTTTACCTACACGTTTATTTCAGCGTAATCGAGTTCTTCTTTTGCACCATTTGGCGCCACATTGCCCTCTAGTGGTGACGCCGTTTTATAGCACACAGAAGAAAGGCACTCATACAATTGCCTTTTTTTTTTTTTTTTTTTTTAAG
>NW_007260367.1:158591-163482 GCF_000164805.1 Carlito syrichta
CGGATACCAGGCCTCTGTGCAGAGAGACTGCGAAGCTTCTTCCATTTTTAAACAGAAGGAGCCTCCCGGGGCTGGAAATACCCGACGAGAAGCGTCTCATGAAAGCCTTGAAGAGTTTCCACAGGCACAGTAGGCGTGATTCAGCCAAAAGAAATTTAGACGATGTCTGTTCTTGCTTTTCGGACGGACCTCAAAAACTTCCCCAGGATGCCTTTCCTCCAAAGTGGAGCGAGCTTCTTTGCAAGGATCCCTTCTTTCTCCTCACTCACCCCAGACCATTTAGCTAACCCCAAGGGGACAGGAACCGTCCCACAAGTGCATGAAACTGTCATCGGAAGCGCTTTGGTGAGCCTACTTAAATTTCAGACAACTAGAGATTGTTCTAATGGCTTTCCTCTGTCAATAGGTGACATTGTGTCATTAGTAATTCAATAAAGCCTTTGAGGATAGCTTTTTCTCTTAAAAATGGAAACCAGGAGAAGAACGGCAAAGAAAACTCCTTGATGGAGTTAAAACTTGTCTTCACGTTTGACATTTTTAAAAGTAACTTTACATTTACATTTAAGCCTTAATTGTACATTTAACTGTCTCAAAATATAGTGCTCATATATCAAACCACCCAAGCCTGGATGGTGAATTTATGAGAGATATTTACATTTTTGTAAAGGATGTTTTATTTCCAAAAAAAAAAATTACTTAAGGTTGTGAACATCAGAATTTATTTTAGCAATTAGTAAAAACAAATGACCAAAAGGTTTAATTCTACACTTGAGCTATTAAAGTGGCTCTGAGCTATTCAAGAAGTTCTGATTTCAGGCCCTATCAATGCAGGACAACAAATAACAGAAAGCCTGGAGGGGCAGTTACTGTGAACCGTCAGTTTGCAGAAGCCTTTTGGATTGGCAGCAGCTGGGTTTCCTGAAGATTTATGGGTTTCATAGGACAAACACACACTTCTTGATTTCTGCTTTGCGTGAACACACACCAGATGAAGAACTTCTACTATTTTTACCCTGCCCCCACATCTTCAAAAATTTCCCCTTCTCTTTTCTGTTCTCTCCATGTGAATGGCTTGAACAGCTGCCTGTATTTTAAAACCATAGGCATGCATAAATGTTTCACAAAAAGGAGTGGAAGGATAGAATCTCCCGTGTGAATATTCGTTTCTGTTTCTGAAGATGGTTTAACCCTTTTACTTTGCCACTTGACTTGCTCTGACCTTGGGACACCAAATTGACCCGAGCCTGAACCCCCAATTCTCTGGTGATACTTCCTAAAAGCAGAGATGCTCTCTACAGAGGTCTAAAACAAGGTTCTCAGCAGTGGACTGTCCCAATAATTGGTGAACCTGGATAGTGTGTGGGACTGAGGAAGCTGAAATGGCATGGGATGCCCCCCACCCAGGACCCTGGAGTCCTCCAGAGGATCTGTACTCACAGTGATGCAGAGACCTGCTAGTGTCTGTCCATATTGTCACAGTCCCCAGAGAAGGGCATGGCAAGGGCTCAAGTGCTCCTGCACATTCCTGAACAATATTCCCGAGAGCTAATAAAAGGTGCACTCCCCCTTATCTCCTATGCACTCCCAGTAAGTAACTTCAGGGGATCCTTGAGTTTGCTGTAGTCTACCCCCAATCAAGTTAAAGATACAAATCCCCATTTACTCCCTTTTCCAAGTGGTCATAAGTTTGAATAATATGGTATCATTGTAATTGTAAGCCTTGTGATTTGTATAGCTGCTATATCAATGTAATAATAAGTTTTGTGATTTGTGTAACTTTTGCATAATGCTTGATGTCTTAGGCCTTGTAAACTCCCTTTACTCTATGGCAAGCTTGATTACTGCCTCTGCTGGGCCCTACTGATAAAAGCTATGTGATACCCCAGGTACCTGGCACCAGGAAGTCTGGACTGAAAAATGTCACTATTGATAAATGCGGCTGAAACTCAAGTTCGATACAACGCTCTGCTGGTCACATGGCTAATGTATAGGTACTAACAACTCTGGACTTATAAAAGTGAACTGTAAAAATCTGGAGGGTGAGCAGAAAGATTTTAGAAAGACCTTGAGTCTGGTTCTGCTCCCTGGATTTGAACTCAGAAATAAACTTCTTTCTACCAGTTCCCTGCCCCTTGATTTATCGGTATCAAGGATGAGCAGCATTACTTGGACCATAACAACAGCTCTGTAGACATCAGCAGCCAACATGACTTAGGGGTGCTCCCAAGGGACAAGGGAGACAGGAGACGGTGGACAACTTCCAGAGCAAGTGGTTGAGTTGTTTAAAGAATTTCAGAGCCCTCTCACCAAGGAGCAGGCTGAAGGAGAAAGAATACATGCCTGATGATCACTGGTGAACACAATGGAGTGATTCGTGTTAACAGAGTGCCAAAAAATGGTAGGAACAAAGCAGTCGGTCCTGTCCTTAGCCATATGGTGTCCATGGCAGCATGACCCTTTTGTCTCGTTCCTGAAGGGCCAATCGAAGTTGTCCTGGGGACACAAGAGAAGAGATTGTCATGCAGAAGGTTGTTTTTAAGAGATGCTCTTCACATATGCTTCTGGACATTTCTGCCTTCTCTCCTGCACTCCCTCCCTCCCTCCTTCCTTCTCTCCCCTCCTTTTTCCCTTCCTTCTGCCCTTCCCTCTCCTTTTCCGGGAGGCCTATTTCAGGTACCAGTTGTGACAACTCCGAGATTGATGATAAGTTGTTTAGCCTTTCAGGGGAAAAGAGACAAAATATTTCTCAGTGAATTTTTTGGGGGAGATTCTTTCAACGTGTTTGCCCATTTCATGATGGGTGATTTACGAGTGCACCTGCCCACACTGCGCTGAGTGTTCAGCAGTTTTTGTCCAAAAAAAAAAAAAAGGAAAAAGAGAGAGAGAAAGAAAGCCAAAATATTTAACAACTGGAAAAGACACGGGCAGGGGCAGATCCCAATTTTGTGAAGACTGACGCTTATAGAATTTGGGGAGCCCTTATAAAAGAAGACAAAATTACAAATACACAATAGGTATAAGAGTGAATATTTATTTAGAATGAAAAATGACATAAAAAATTACTGGAGACTAAAAGGTCTAGGTCCCTTTTCTCTTGAAGATCTCTTCAGGCAATTTACCAAAAATGTCTGATGAGAAATGCTTCCTGATTGCAACCTGGCTTCCGTTCCTCCCCATACCTCCTTGCAGAGATCACAGAGGGCCCAGCTGAAGAAGAGCCCTGGGCTTAGGCTTCCTTTGCCTGGTAGGATTCTGTGTCTAGTCTCAGAGTGGTCAGAGGCTGAAAGCAGCTTGTGTCCATATAGGTGGGTCCTGACCATCAGAATGAGTCTCCCAGAAACATGATGGAAGGCAGGGCAGCTCATGGACAGGAATAGTAGTTTGGGTGTGCAAGGTAAGCTCTGGGTTCAAGTCCTGCCCAGTATGTAGCAATTGTGTGGACTTGGGGTACTTCACCTCTTGGAAGATTCTGTAAAGCAAAGGTCATCAAGAAAGGTCAGGTATATAAAGCACACAGCAAAGCAGCTGGCATAGAACAAACACACAAGGAAACTTCACCTTGTAGTGAAATTTATTTCATTTATTTCTTTTTGAGTCAGGGTCTTACTCTGTTACCCAGGTTGGCGTGCAGTGGCGTGATCATGACTCACTGGACCCTCAACCCCCTGGGCTCAGAAGATCCTTCTGCCTCAGGCTCCCAAGTAACTGGGACTACAGACGTGCGTTTATTTTTTATTTTTTATAGAGATGAGATCTCCCTATGTTGTCTAGGCTGATCTCGAATGCCTGACCTCAAGCGATCCTCCTGCCTTGGCTTCCCAAAGTGCTGGGATTACAAGCATGAGCCACTCGGCCCGGCCTGAAATTTATTTTAAAGTTTGATACTGAAGGTTATTTGCATGTCTCTTTGCATCTTTCTCATCACCCACCTCCCCTTCACTGTTGAAACACTGAATATCATTGGAAAATCCATTCCCTAGTTAATGTTCCCCGGCTTGCCTTTTATACTATCTGTCAGGTCCAATCCATCATGTATGTAATCATATTATACATTGCCTTCTCTATGAATACGAAATGAGTGGATGGTGTTTTGTTTTCTGCTGTTTCCCTGTCGCGAGGAACTGGACATGGGATGCAGACTCCAGCTCCATGGCCGAAGGGTGCAGATAATATATCATCCTGCAACCCTGGGATGGAAGGCGGGACCCTTGGGAATCTGTTGATGGTGGTGGAAGATGGGCCTTGGACATGTTCTGCACTGTGAATGCCAGCCTGCTCTGGTCAATGGGGAATGAGCAGAAGCCTTGGGGTATAACCGTATCTGCCTGAGTGGAGGGTAAGGAAAAACCAGCCAACCAGCCAGAGTGGCTTCCGTAGTGTGCCTGCTGGAATGTGCACCCTCTCACAAGCGTCAGCAAGGTGTTAGGACACGAGGCCTGCTCAGGGCGGTGGGTCTTGCGGTCTTTGGATGCCAGGAAAGGTTTCTGTTTCCTTAGCTTCAAATAGAGACAGAAGCTCCCTGCCTGCATCCCTGGATCATGTGGAGAACAAAGTAGAATAATGACAGTGAAAACGCCTTGTACATCCAGACGGTGTTTGTAATATTGCTATTAAAAGCAGTAGCGTAAATGAACATTAGGGAACCTTCATGGATAATTTCTCACACAACTCACTTTCCAGCAATGATTTTCCTCATACTCCTTACCTTTGCATTTGGGGACTGCTTTATTACTATTTATTTATTTATTTGTTTTGAGTTGGAATCTCACTCTGTTACCCAGACTGGAGTGCAGTGGCCACTCCCGGCCACCGCAGCCTCGACCTGCTGGGCTCCGGCAATCCTTCCGCCTCAGCCTTCCAAGTAGCTGGAACTACAGGCGCGCACTACCAC
>NW_007260367.1:163502-173897 GCF_000164805.1 Carlito syrichta
GCACTACCACGCCTGGCTAATTTTTTTGATTTATTGCAGGATGAGGTCTCACCAAGTTGCCCGGCGGGTCTCGAACCCACGGGCTCAGGCAATCCTCTCGCCTCGACCTCCCAAAGTGCTGGGATTACAGGCTTGAGCCACTGTGCCTGGCCGGTGCTGCTTTATTATTTAGTTAGGTTACAGAAATTAATTCTAAAATGTTAAATTCTACTGAATTCTCTCATTCAAATGGCATAATCAACAGAAAAAATATCAAAAATTGTCTGTGACATTGCCTCATAATTCTGAGACTTTGTTTCTTATTAGACTCTTATGAAAGTTGTTTCATCACTAGGCTATGACAGTGGGACTCGACTCGGTTATGAAACAAGTTTACTTTTTTCCCTCATGCTGCCCTACTTTCCTTGAAAGTAGGGCAGCACTTGAATTATTGATAAAATTGCAATAAAACATTTCTTTGTTAAAAACAACTACCGATTGGCGTGGTACAGGGACGGCAATTCAGATACTTACGTCCTTCCTGTTTTCAGGGGCGCTTGACTCCATTTACAATGAAATCGCGCCAAAGCCTTTGCCAATTACAACGAAATAGCGCCACCGTGTGGTCTCGAGACTTACTGCCCTTCACTGCTTGCTAGCCTTTGAATTTGCATCCCTCAGTAAATAAATACTAGAGTCTATTTTCCCTTTAAATAAAAATACATTTGTCTGTATTTACTGTGTAAAATATATGAGATAATGGAAATGTGATGGAATTCCCCTAGCTGCACTTGTGAACTTGCTAGAACGTATCCATACATCTTTGGCAAGGACAAGCTTGAATAAGGTTTGTGAATAACAACAAGCTTAATATTGGCCACAAATCCGCCTTTGTGATGATGGCAACTAAAAAAATGTAATTTTTTTCCCCGAGGATATCTCTCCAACTCTTCTGATGAAAAACTGTATAACGTGTATATTTTACATCAGAAATGTTAGAATGACAATAACATATTATGGGAGAGGGCAGAAAGCATATCATATGGTAACATATTAACAAAAATTAAGATGAAAAAATTATGTTTCAACTGAAGCTCCTCATCTATACTGGAGTTCATTAAGTGAGTCAAGGCAGAAGCACTTTGGCGTGATAACTCTGCGTTGGACTGTTGCTAGACAGACCAGCCCGAGCAAGGATATATTTGTTGGGGGAAATAATCACTGCAAGGAATGGTTCTCTCTGTTTTTAAAATGGTTAGGAATGACAATAGCAATACTAACTTACTGTTTATTTAGCAAGGCACCGTGTAAAGCACTTTGCGTTTTTGTATTTATTAATTGAGGAGGAGTTCAACAATGACCATTAAAAAAATACCGGCCAACGTAAGCAGACGCACGAGCAACCCAGGAGCTAAGCAGGTGTCCTCGGCGCCACAGGCTCCCTAGCTTTGAAGCTGTGGGTGGCGGATGCCCTCTGGTGGCCATTATGGGAACTTACAAATGCGCTCATCAGAAAAGCAACAAAGTCCTAAGAGGAGCACAAGCACCACGGAGCACGTGGGCAGGTGCAGACCTGTCCAGAGAATAGGAAGTCGCTGGCATATAACCAATGACGTAGGACCATCTCTGTTCTCATTAAATTCCTGCTCAGATGAAAGAGAGAGTGAGTTCACATCCACCGGTGCGTGAGGATGCAATGTGGAAGGTGGGCCTGAGCATAGGAAGGATGGGTGTCGACCATGGGGTTGACGCACCATTCTCTGTCTTCCCTGTTTAGCTGCCGAATGGGACCAAACATCGAAAACATTAAACCTATAACTGAGAGGGCAAATCAACTGCGGTATAATTATTTGGTCCATTGAAAATGGAAAACTTATTTTTGTCATACATGTTACATCGGTCCTCATGCGTGAGTGTGTGTGTGTGTGTGTGTGTGTGTCCCCACATAAGAAACATCTAGAAGTTGAGACATCAAACTTGTCATAATCGAAACCTCTGATGAGGAGGGCAGGAGAATGAAGGTCTTTGCCTTTTACTTTATCTCTCGTTTATTTGTTAACACAAACGTGGGTTTCTTTGATAACAAAACCATCTTACATAAAATAAAATAAACATGAAAAAAAGAACAGAAGATATGCCCCTCTGAAACATAACATGCCCTGAAAATATGATAAATTTTAGGGAAATGTTGTCTTTTATTTTAGGATTTAGAAGTTTAAGACTGATAGCTTTACATATTAGCAATCACAGGGCCCCTCTAAAACAGAGTTCTTAAAAAGTTGTAGTGGAATTTGCATCAATTCCCTGGTATTTTCCTTGCTTCTGAACAGATGAAATGGAGTTGCTCACTGGACCCCAGGTCAAAATATTTTCATTACCTGCTGAGGAGTGTGAACCACCAGGGAAAGCAAGAAATTCAGAATTCTTCTTCCAAGTTCCAATTGAGCTATTTCTGTATTTGTTGATTTTATTTTTTAAAATGTCCTTCTTTACAAAGCTGACGCAACAAGGCAAATAATATTTTATACACCACAATTATTAAAAATCATTCTGGTGCCATTTATTTACATTAGGACTTTGAGTCAATATTTATGGTGGTTTGTGAAATCTGTAGAGAATACAAAATAACATTTAAAAAAATAGGCGAGAGGAATAAGGAAAAGGGAGGGAGTTTAAATGGAGCCAGGCATGAGATGAGTCCATGGAGTCTGTCATGAAAATGAAGCTCTGCACAGCTTTTGGTAAGAGTAAATCTTGTATTCACTCTGGAATTTACTAGCAATCGAAACAAAGAAACAGCAGAGTAAGCTCCAGGAGTCCCAGCCCACAGGACACAAATGAATCTGTTGTTAAGGGGAGACAACAGCTACCGAGCTATTAAGACAAGAAAAATGATCTCCTGCATGACTGGCTTCTAGTTAAAAAATAAGATGTTGCCATGGATGGTGAGGATGTGGAAGGAGAAGGGACCAGGACACAAGTACTGGCAACTCCCTCCTCCTGGGCTGGAGGGAAGAAAGGAACTGTCAGCCTATCCCCATCCCCTAGAAATTTTGAGTGTTCATTTTCAGTGGTCCACTTTCCTATTGCCCTGACCTGGATCCCAAAACCACCCTCCCCTCAGTGGACCCTGAAGCTTTCTCCAATTCTTTTTTTTTTTTTTTTTTTTTGAGCCACGGTTTCACTCTGTCACCCTGGAGTGCAGTGAGTGGTACTATCATAGCTGACTGCAGCCTCGAACTCCTGGGTTCAAGCAATCCTCCTGCTTCAGCCTCCTGAGTAGCTGGGGCTACAGACATGTGCCACCACCCTCAGCTAATTTTTTCTTAAATTTTTTGTAGAGGTGAGGTCTTGCCATGTTGTCCAGGCTGGTCTTGAACCGGGCTCAAACAATCCTCTCTCCTTGGCCTCCCAAAGTGCTGAGATTACAGGTGTGAGTCACCAAAGCTGGCCTCCAATTCTTCTTTATCAGACTGAACTCAATAGAATGGATTTACTAGACTTTTTCATATTTATGTGTAAGTGATTAATAATACAACACCCCCCCCCACCTAGGGCATTGCATTTATTTTTGGTTCTCTTAGAATGGTAACTGGGCAGGTGGTCTCTGCATGCAGTTTTTATAGCCATGGCTCCATTTCACGTGGCTGCATCATTTAGCATCACCTTGACTCTTCACTGTTGGCTGTAGAGATCATGAGTAAACGCTAACCAGTTACATCGTGTCAGCTTTATTGACTGCATCTTGCATGCTGCCTTCCATATGTTTTCTTCTAGAATTGTTTATTTTCTTACAGCCATTGTCCACTGATATTCAGAGGAGGGTCTACTATGACCTGTCCTCTTTTAAATCAGTCTTCAAACAAGGCCACTCATCCCCAGTTGACTGTTTGTGTCATTTCCCCTACTCACCCCCTCCCCTTAGCATCCTTCATTTACCATCCAAGTTCACACATAAAAAACACATTGTGCGACGACTAACTCTGATGGCCTGACCCAAGGCCATAAATGGACTATTCATCTCGCCAACGTCTTGGCCTCAGAAAGAGACTTGAAAGGAAAATAAACAAAGCTGTGAGTCTGTGTAGGTGGAAGCCTCCAGATTTCCTTTCCCAGACAGCACAAGAAAATTAGGCCAAGTGCCCATAACAACGTAGGCACTGGCATCGTCTGATTCTGCACAGTTTTCCTACACCGAGGATAGGAGCATGGTGCTGAGTCCAACAAGCTTCTCAACGCTGGGTCATGGACAGCCAACTCAAAGACCAGAGATGTTGGTCGGGAACAGCTTTCCACCAGTTAATCATGGCCACAAGTGGATGGTCATAAATATCTCTCACATGTTCATGTTATTTTCCCATGAGAGCCAGTAGTATTTAATTTGTTTTTATATTGGAAAAAACTAAGAGTGGTTCCTTGACTAAAATAATCATAGAGGTGGGCAGGGGGAGCTGGGCGTGGAACACACTACGTTTTAGATAGTGTTACTGTTGCCCTGGCCACATGGTCAACTTAGCAGTCACTATGGTTTGAATACTTGACCCCTCCAGATCTCATGTTCAAATGTGATCCCCAGTATCAGAGGTGAGGCCTGATGGGAGGTGTTTGGGTCACGGGAGCTGATCCCTCATGAATGGCTTGGTGTGGTCCTCAAAGTAACAAGTAAGCTCTTGCTTTATTAGTTTCCATGAGAATTGGTTGTTCAAAAGACCCTGACACCTCCCTCCACCCGCGACCTCACTTTCTCCTGCTTCCCCTCTCGCCATGGATCTCTGCACAGCAGGACCCCTTTGCCTTCTGCCATGAGTGGAAGCAGGCTGCAATTTTCACCAGAAGCAGATGCCAGTGGCGTGCATCTTGTATAGCCTGCAGAACTGTGAGCCAAATAGCCCCCTTTTTTATTTAAAAAAAATAAGAAAAGCAACAAAGTTTGCAAAGTGGGCACACGGAACAATGTCAGGGATGACCTCTGAGAGGGATCGGTGCTGCCAGGAGCTCAGAATCTTATTGTTCCACTGGTTTTGGCAGCTGCTCTGCCAGGTCAACTCCCATCCCAAATGTTCCACAGTGAGGACAGATTCTAGGAAGGAAAGGTCCATGTGTTGGACCTGCCGTTAGGAGCGGGTGGATCTTAAAAGGATCAGAGCCATACTAGGTTGCTGGTTTTCTGACAGAGGAGATGGCAATCATGCAAGTAGCCTTAGTGAGAGGATGTTCAAGAGTCTCTGCTTTCATAACTTATTATGTAGATGGGGCACTTTGGCTCATATCTGCACTCCCAGCATTTTAGGAGACCTAGGCAGGAGGATTGTTTGAGGCCAGGAGTTCAAGACCAGCCTGGGCAACATAACTAGACCCCATTTCTACAAAACATTTAAAAAAAACTGGGCATGGTGGTGCACATCTGTAGTCCCAACTACATGGGGGAGGCTGAAGTGGAAGGATCTCCTGAGTCCACTTTGTAAACTTTGATTATTATTTTTTTTAATAAGAAAGAGGTTTATTTAGCTCACGGTTCAGCAAGCTATACAAGATGCACAACACTGGCGTCTGCTTCTGGTGAGAGAAGCAGACTGCTTCCACTCATGGCAGAAGGCACAGGGGTCCTGCCTTGCAGAGACCACCCGGTGAGAGGGGAAAAAGGAGAGAACAAGGAAGGGGGGGAGGGAAGTGTCAGAAGGTCGAGGCTGCCCTGAGCCATGATTGTGCCACTGCACTCCCGACTGGGCAACAGAGTGAGATTCTAGCTCATTTGAGGAATAGAGAAACCTCTACGGTTATCTTTGTGGTAGATTAGCCTGATGTTAATACAACGTAACATTCTTTGTTTCATGCGACTATCTTTTCTGATATTGTGATTGTTACCGCTGTTTACTTTGGTTTCCATTTGTTTGAAAATATGGCCCATAATTTGCTTTGCATTTTAAAAAACTTATAGTGACATATCACGTATATATAGAAACGAGAATATATAGCTTGATGGATTTCCCACTGTGAGCACTCAAGGTAACCATTCCCACATTAAGAAATGAAACATGACCAGCGTGTCAGAAGGTCCCCTTGGTGCCCCTCCCAGTCACGGCCCCACAGCCAAAATGGACACTAACCTGACTTCTAACACCATACATTAGCTTTGCTTGTTTTTGCATGTTATCTAATGTACTATTTTTATTTCTTTTATTTATCACGATTGCAATAGTCATGTGCTCATATGTAGAAATAGTGCACCAATTGTCAATCCTGAATAGAAATGCATTTTATTGAATATACTGCAATTTCTCCATTTCACTGGTAATGTACATCTGGGTTGTTTCTAATTTTTGACAATTGCATAGCGTCACTATGAATATTCTTATAACTAGACTTCACACACACACACACACACACACATACACACACACACACACAAGCACATGCACACACAGAGGGTGCCAAAAAATGTATATACATTTTAAGAAAGGAAAAAAACTATATTAAAATTGTACTACTCAATGAGATGCATACAAGTCACATTTTTTTTTTAATTTTTTAATTTATTTTTATTTATTTATTTATTTATTTTTATTGTGAAGTTGTGGGGTACAGTTAAGGGTTAGGTATACAATTGCATTTCATTCAGGCACCCTGTTTATATGGAGTGTTTCCCCGTTCCCAGACAGATATTTGCTACTGTTAATCCCATCTCCCTCCCCCCCACCATAGTTTCCCAGTACGGTCAGTCATTTTCGTATAGTATTGCATTGGATGTTTAAGGTCCATTATATGAGTGAGAACATGTGATACCCGGATCTTTGTTTCTGTGAGAGGTCACTCAGTATTATAGACTCTAGTTCCATCCAGGTTGCTGCGAAATTCATGATTTTGTTCTTTTTTATGGCTGCGTAGTATTCCATCGTGTATATGTACCACATTTTTTTAATCCAGTCCTCTTTTGACGGGCAGCATGGCTGTTTCCAGGTTCTTGCTATTGTGAACAATGCTGCGATAAACATGCGTGTGCAGGTATCTTTTTTATAGAGTGATTTGTGTCCTTCAGGATATATTCCCAGTAGGGGGATTGCGGGGTCATATGGGAGGTTGGTATTTAGAGCTTTTAAGAATCGCCACACTGCTTTCCACAGAGATTGCACTAGTTTACACTCCCACCAACTGTGTAGAAGTGTTCCCTTTTCACCACACCCTCTCCAGCAGCTGTTATTTTTTGAGTTGTTGATGATTGCCATTCTGACTGGGGTTAGGTGGTATCTCAGTGTGGTTTTGATTTGCATCTCCCTGATGATTAGTGAGGTTGAACATTTCTTCATGTGTTTGTTGGCTGCTCGGATGTCTTCCTTTGTGAAGTGTCTGTTCATATCTTTTGCGCATCTTATAATGGGGTTGTTTGTTTTTTTTCTTTTCAGCACGTTTGAGTTCCTTGTAGATGCAGGATGTTAAGCCTTTGTCGGACCTGGAGTTGGCAAATACTTTTTCCCAGTCTGTAGGCTGTCTCCCTGCTCTCTTGATGGTTTCTTTGGCTTTGCAGAAGCTTGTCAGTTTAATAAGGTCCCACTTGTCTATTTTCTCTCATATGAGCTGTGGGTTTTGGGTTTTGTTCGGGAATTAGATGCCAGTTCCAATTTCCATGAGGGTATTTCCTTCATTTTCTAAGGTTCTTATGGTTTGAGGTTTTACATTTAGGTCTCTGATCCATTTTGAATTAACCTTTGTGCATGGGGATAGATAGGGGTCCTGTTTCAATCTTCTGCATGTGGTCAGCCGTTTTCCCAGCACCATTTACTGAATAGGTTCTCCTCTCCCCAGTGGTAGGTGGTGAAGGCTTTGTCGAAGATGAGTTGGTTGAGAAATTGAGGTTTTGCTTCTGGAATCTCAATTCTATTCCATTGATCTATATGCCTGTTCCTATACCAATACCAAGCTGTTTTGATGATTGTAGCCTTATAGTAAAGTTTGAAGTCTGGTAATGTGATACCACCTGCTTTGTTTTTTTTGCTGAGGATTGTTCTGGCTATTCTTGGACATTTGTGTTTCCATATGAATTCCTGGATTGTTTTTTCTAGGTCTGAGAAGAATGTTGCTGGTAATTTGATGGGTATTGCATTGAATTTGTAGATTGCCTTAGGTAAGATGGACATCTTCACAATGTTGATTCTTCCGATCCATGAGCATGGGATATTTTTCCATTTGTTTGTGTCAACTTTGATTTCTTTGAGCAGTATTTTGTAGTTTTCCTTGTAAAGGTCTTTCACGTCTCTGATAAGGAAGATGCCAAGGTATTTCAATTTTTTTGTGGCTATTGTGAATGGAATTGTGTTTTTTATTTGGGTTTCTGTTCGTTTATTATTGGTGTAGAGAAATGCGATTGTCTTTTGTACATTTATTTTGTATCCTGAGACTTTGCCAAAGGTCTTTATCAGTGTAAGGAGGTTTTTGACACATTCTCTCGGGTTTTCAAGGTATACAATCATGTCGTCTGCAAAGAGAGATAACTTGACTTCCTTTTTTCCTATTTGGATACCCCTGATTGCCTTCTCTTCTCTGATTGCTCCAGCCAGGACTTTCAATACTATGTTGAGCAGGAGGGGTGAGAGTGGGCATCCTTGTGTTGTTCCAGTTTTCAGGGAAAATGGTTCTAATTTTTGTCCATTTAGGAGTATGCTCGCTGTGGGTTTCTTGTAGATGGCTTTTACTGTATGTTTCCCGTATGCCTAGATGCTCAAGGGTTTTTATCAAGAAGGGGTGCTGGATTTTATCAAAAGCTTTTTCTGCATCTAATGATATAATCATGTGGTTTTTGTTTTGACATCTGTTGATGCATTTAATAACATTTATAGTTTTACGAATGTTGAACCAGCCTTGCATCCCAGGAATAAAGCCTACTTGGTCATGATGGATGATTTTTGAGATGTATTGCTGAATCCAGTTTGCTAGGATCTTGTTGAGAATTTTAGCATCTATGTTCATCAAAGATATTGGCCTGTAGTTCTCTTTCTTTGCTGGATCTTTACCTGGCTTGGATATCAATGTGATGTTGGCTTCGTAAAATGATTTGAGGAGTGCTCCATCTTTTTCAATCGCCTGGAATACCTTCAGTAGGATTGGTATCAGCTCCTCCTTAAATGTCTTGTAGAATTCTGCTGGAAAGCCATCTGGTCCAGGGCTTTTTTTTGTAGGAAGTTTTCTTATTACGTAGTCGATTTCCTTGATTGTTATTGGTTTATTTAGGGTCTCAATTTCTTCTTGTTCCAACTTAGGTAGGTTGTGTGATGTCAGAAAGTCCTCCATTTCCTTAAGGTTTTCAAGTTTGTTTCCATACAAGTGTACGTAGTAGTCTCTAATGATCTTTTGTATTTCTTCAGGGTCAGATGTGACTTCATCTTTTGTGTTTCTGATTGTGCTTATTTGGTTTTTTTCTCGTTTTTTCTTGGTCAGTCTAGCTAGGGGACCATCGATCTTGTTTATTCTTTCGAAGAACCAGCTTTTTGTTTCATTGATTTTTGTATTATCTTTTTGTCTTCTATGTCCTGGATTAGGGCATTTATTTTGGTGATCTGGATTCTTCTGCTGAAATTAGGGTTTTTGTGGTCTTGCTTTTCCAGCTTCTTTAGGTGGCTTGTTAGGTTGTTAATTTCTGTTCCTTCCATTTTCCTCAGGTATGTTTGTAGGGATATAAATTCCCCTCTTATTACAACTTTTAGGGCATCCCAGAGATTTTGGTAAGATGTTTCTTCATTTTCATTTGTTTCCAGGTATCTTTTGATCTCTGTTTTGATTTCATCATTGACCCAGGAGTTGTTTAGCATCATGCTGTTTAGTGTCCATGTCTTTGTGGGTTTTGGGGGGACTTTGTTTGTGTCAATGTTTATTTTTATTCCACTGTGGTCCGAGAAGGTGCATGGTAGAATTTCAGATCTTTTAAATTTGCTTATGCTTGATTTGTGTCCAATTATGTGGTCGATCTTAGAATATGTTCCATGCGGGGATGAGTAGAATGTGTATTCTGTGGTCTTTGGATGGAGTGTTCTGTAGGTATCAATTAAGTCCATTTGGTCCAGAGTCTCATTGAGGTTCCAGATCTCCTTGCTGATTTTTTGTCCTGATGATCTGTCTAGAGTTGTGAGTGGTATTACACACTCACACACTCACACAAGGTATTCCAGGTGATTGAAAAAGATGGAAGTCCCCAGTTATTATGGTGTAGAGTCAATGTCTTTCTTTAGTTTTCCTAGAAGTTGCTTTATGAATGTTGGCGCACCTATGTTGGGTGCATATATGTTTAGGATAGCTATTTCTTGTTGATGGAGTGAACCTTTTATCATTATGTAGTGGCCCTCTGTATCTTTTTTAATTTTTGATAGCTTAAATGGTATTTTGTCTGAAATTAGGATCGCGACTCCTCCTTTTCTTTTGTGTTCCATT
>NW_007260367.1:173975-217059 GCF_000164805.1 Carlito syrichta
CGTTCTTATTGAGTTGTTGTTCTTCCACTTGGTTTTTTCTTTTTTCTTTTTGTCTTTCTTTTGGTTTTGGGGTTGGTTTGTGTATATATTATTCTTTTCCCTGTACTCTTGTGAAGAACGTTGTTCTTTTTTCCTTTTCTTCTGTGTTTAGTACTTTCTTAAGTGTTTCATGTAAAGATGGTTTGGTGGCAGCATAAGTTCTTAGGGATTGGATATCTGGGAAAGATTTTAATTCTCCCTCACTGATGAAGCTTAGTTTGACCAGGTAGGTTATTCTTGGTTGAAATTGTTTATCTTTTAGGACTTTGAAGATAGGGCTCCAAGCTCTCCTAGCCTGCAGGGTTTCTGCAGATAAATCTGCTGCTATTCTGATTGGTCTTCCATGGTAGGTGATCTGGCCTTTTTCTCTTGCTGCCTTTAGGATTTTTTCTTTTGTGCCTACTTTATTTTAGGCGAATTATTATGTGTCTAGGAGTTGGTCTTCTCATTTGTTGTCTTGCGGGGGTTCTCTGAATCTCTTGTGTTTGAATTTTTGCATCACTGATTAGATAAGGGAAGTTTTCTTGAATGATTTCATGAAAGTTTGTTCCAATGTGATCTCTGTTTCTCTTTCTGCCTCAGGAAGTCCGATTATTCTTAGGTTAGGCCTCTTGAGGTAGTCACTCATCTCTTGAAGGTTTTGTTCTGTCTTTTTGAGCTTATTTTCTGTGTTTTTAAGAGTTTGGTTTATTTCTATATTTTGGTCCTCAAGCTCTAAGATACTTTCTTCTGCTTAGGTAATTCTGCTTTCCATGCTGATCAATTTGTTATTTATTTCATTCACAGTATTCTTTATTACTGTTATCTCAGATACCAGCTCCTTCCTAGTTTCTTCTTGTGTCTCCTCAATTCTTTTTAATCTCTTTTTAATCCATTATTGCTTTGATATCTACATTTGCAGTTTGAGACCCTTCATTCCTGGGGCTTTTCATTGTTTGCATTCCAAAGTCAGTTTTCTCAGTGTCTGCTCTCCCAGGTGTCTAGGAGAGACCCATACTTCTTTTGGTTTTTCTTCATTTCTGTAGATTTTTCTCCCTCTCCCCTTTCCCTCCCCCTCTTCAATTCTGTTTTTGAGGGAAGGTGGGGTTGCTTTTATTTCTCTTCTGCAATGACCTGTTCTTCCTTATGAGGGTCTTCTGGCTTTGTTCACTTTTCCCTCTGCTTTACAGTCTGTCTATTCAGCAGTATGCAGTCAGTTCACCTATGCCGTCACCATCTTGCCTCTCTCCCGTCAACTTCAGATTTTTTAAAATTTATTTTTCTATTTCTTTAAATCCATAAGAAAAACCATATTTTAAGGTGAGATTGGCTTTTGAGATAGAAAAGAACAGATTTTTAGAAATACTATTTATTGCAGCTATCAGTTGTTTTAATCACACTAAATTTAATTCTGGCATCAATAGAGGTGATAGAAATGATTAAAAGTACAATTTGACTTATATTGCAATTACTGCATTAGATAACTTACCCTTGTCAGTCAACTAAGGTGACATTTTAGACAAAGGAAATCAGGATGAGAAAGTTATTATATTTGGTACACCCTCTGTGAGTAATGGATATATACCACTGCTTCCACTTTAAAGTAATTTTTTTCTAGAAAGTTTGTGACTTTTCCTGTAGATTCAAATATTTATTTTGAGGATATTTGTATTTTTTGAAAGGGCATATATGCTAGTGAAATTTTTATATAAAACTTTTTTTTTCAATACATGTTTCAGAATGGAAATCCTTTTTCCCCCCCTTCAGGAGCTAATGACAAGTAGAAATATGAGAGGTAACTAATCTGATCATACCATAAGATGATGGTGAATGTGTTGAATGAGGAAACAATGCACAATATGTTTACATAATTAATAAATAAATCCATATGCCTTATTTTGTTATTATCATATGATAAAAGTTTGAGTGTGTAATTTAAAAATATACTAAATGTGCCTCATAGGATCTCTTTTTTTTTAAGTATTCTCATTTCGCATAAATAACAGCAAGGCAATTGGAAACAACCAGTAGTAAAAGGCAAGAAACAGTCGTGGAAGTAAGCACATTTGTGAAATAACTTTAAATCACACATTTTAAAAAATAAATACTATTTCTGCATGTAATATTGCTTGAGTGGTATTTTTACCAAAGCCAAGATTGCATAACAAATGAGTTGAAATGGAAAATTAATCTTTCGTGCAAAATAAAGACCCAAAAAAAAAAAAGGAAAAAAAAGAAAAGGAATGTTGGTTCCAGTGGTTTCATATAATGTGTAACTGTTCATTCGTCATGGGAGAGAAAATATTTAATCAGTCCTGAACTGATGCACACGCACTTTATCATGTTTAGTGACTTTTAGAGTGTCAGTTTGTAAAGTGTTTATCCAAGGAATGGACTTCTGGCACATGGATAAAATGAAAAGTGAAATGTTTAGTTCATAATAGACATATTTTCCAGAATCTTTCTGAGTAACTATCCGGAGATGAATAGGAAGACTACAGGTCTGTGTTTATCTAGCTTATGCTGACCGACCAGGCAGGCTCCAGCCTGGTATTAAAACTGAAGTGACATGGAATGTCTTTGCAAAAACCCCAAACAATGACATAATTCCCTTAACAATATTGATAACGTAAAACAAAGTTGGGATTTGTTATTTCCCAGTTTGGATTTCTTAGTTACTGCTGAGCCTGCCAGACTTGCCTGTCTAGAGACCCACCAGCAAAAGGCTGCTAGGTAGAAAGCTTTATTATACATTTTTTACTTTCAGGTCATGTGGTCAGTTTTAGGTACAGCACTTTTCTTTGTCCACATGGGTTTTCTTCTGTGGCTGCATTATCTAAATTTTTATAGGATACATTGACTTTCAACAGTGTAGGAATCCATGACACCCTTTGTGTATTTTCTGGCCTTTGGCAGTTATAAGAAGAAGATTTTGAGGTGGTGGTCTCTCCTGATATTTTTTAGTTTGCTAGTTTTGGTGCATTTTGAAGTGAAGGACTTCAGGACTTTCTGCTTCAGATAATTTTAATATGTTTTCTTCAAATTTGGGTTGATAACTGTAAGGAAAACATAAAAGAATTTCTGCCCTTTTATATAACTTTTTGTTGCAAAAATGTTGTATAAAGTTGAGATTTTTCACACCTCAATATTTTAAAATATTTTTTGGCCTTAGAATAGACTAAACTATCTCCAGAAGCCACATTTCTCTCCAAGTTAATAGGAGTTAGAACTCCTAAATTTTTGTCCCCTAAAACCAAGAAGAGTAATGAAATCACCATATGTTTACTTGGGATTCTAATTACTGTGTTCTTGAGATGCATGTGGTGTGACAGGTGGAGAGGGTGAAGATAATGCAAGAAAGAAAAGATATGCATTTTTGTCCACTGTTTTGTATTTGTAAAAAATAGACAGTAAAAAGGGTAAAAGTTAATCATTGAGGTTATCAGGTGTGTGTAACCACAGTAACATGATTCAAATCCATTAGGGTTGTGCATCTTGAGAAAATATGGTTCAAACATAGTAGCTCTTTCAGAAAAACTAGTTAACTAAATGTAGTCTAAGATCACTGTCAGAAAAAGGAAAAAAAAAAATTCTCGGGAGAATGAAAGCATGAGAAATTGGAACAGCTACAGGTGATTTTATCTATACACACATGAAGCAAACTGGAAATCAACTCCAGATTGTCATTAGAAGGGTTCATTTGTTTACTCGTTGCAAAAAACAACATTAATTTAAGTTACACCTAAAATACATTTCCCTGAGGCCTCCAGAACCTCAGGCAAAGACTACCAGCCTCAGGAGGGAGGAAATGAGGCCGATACAAGTGCCGGGTCCCTACCATGGTGAAGAGTGTCATACTGCGCTTCAGACCCAGCTCTGAGAAACAATACTGGAATTCAGATCCTGGTTTTATCCCCTAACCCCTGCTTCCTTTTTTTTTTTTTCTTTCTTTTTAAATTATTTGACTTTTGGACAGTTACTGAAATTCTCTATACCTTCATTTTCTTGTTTCTAAAATGAGGAAAATAGATTAATGCCTGGCATGGAGTTAGCACAGTATTAATCACTCGATATTATTTTTACTTGATGTTTGTCAGAGTGAACTGCCACTCATGACTTAAGTTTGAATTTTCTCTATAGTTATTATTACAAATTCTCAAGAGGGTGAATTTGGTTGACTCCTAGTCAGGTAACATGAACTCATGAAGGACACCAGCTACCCTAGCCAGGGCTATGGGTGAGAGGAGTTTTCTGAAGTCAATGTAAGCAAGAAAAAATGATACATTTTTGGAGGAAGAGCTAGTGAAACAATAAGGATTACAGATATAACCATCTTGAAAAGAGGTAATTTGGTATATATACCAAGTGACCTTTTCTAAGTTGAACTTTTTTTTCATTGTGAGAACTTTTGCATTTTGTTACCTAGTATTACATACATCAGATATAGGTTTCTTAAAAAGTAGCATAAAGAATTCTTTTTTTTACTGATGGTCTCACTAGTTGCGGACTTGAAATTGTAGGAATTACAGGTACACTTAACTTGCAGACTTGTAATTAGAGGTGGAAAAAGCAATGGGAACTGTTTGATTCCCACACCAATGAAGTCATACATCCACAAAGAGTATCAAGGAGGAAGATAGCAACTACATCTAGGTCTACAGCAGGCTAATTCGTTTTTCTGATCTTAGTTTAATATATTTGTTATGAGAATTCAACGTGATCGTGTAAATATTCTATTTAATACAGTAACTAAGCATGCAGTAGGTATACAATAAGTGCAGATTTTTTTCCCTAAAGCATATGTATTTTTCTACTTTTTAAACAGCAATTTATGTCAAAGGTTCAAAGTTTTCCACTGCTTCTCTCTTGTCTCCTTCCTCCCCCACACAACATAGCCCATCTGGTTAGGCCAGGGTCACACTGCCATTCCTGGTCAAAGAGTCTCGTAAGAAGAAACATTAGCATATTTGCAATGAAAATATGTTTTAATCCCTCTGGCATTACTGTGGCATAGAAATTTGCATCTATACTGATTTTTGAAAGAGAAAGGTTATTACTGGCACATGAAACCCTAGATTAGCATAAATAGATGTAGATTTTGCATGCTACTTCCAGAAATTGCCAAACCCTATTGTATATTGTTTAACCCACTAAAACAGTTCCCAAAAGTGACTGGGGGTTATTTTAAGATGTTATGAAAATATATTCTTACAAAATAATTCATAGTCTTTTTTTCTTGTTTTTGTTTGTAGTCTTGACATTTTTAACAAAAAATGGTGAGTTTTTCTGGGAAAAATTCATGAACTGATCAAAATTATCTGATTTAAAGATACTATAATTAAGTTAGAGAGATGGGGAATATTTGATATAGTTTTCAAAATTGGTCTAAAAAAATATATAAAAACTAAGCCAAAGATTCTTGACTTGCTCAAAGCCCAAGAATCTACAAGAACGAGAACATGGAATGAAAAAGGCAATAAGAAGAACAGAGATGAGGAAATAATTTCAATAAATAGAGAAAAGGGAAATTAGAGAACATAGTAAAGACATAGCAATTGCTACTTTCCCCCTTGTTTTATTCTAGGGTATTGTAAGTGAATATCCAGAAGAGTATCATATTCTATGTTCTTCTTTCATGATCTAAAGTCTGTGCTTAAGAATCATAATCATAAAGATATTGTTTTTAATACTCAAACTGTGAATCAAGATGCTAGTATAACCAAAAGAAAAAAAAAATCTAGATTTGGTAGCTCCTCTCCTCTTGAGGGGTGGGTAGTTGGGGTCTCACTCTGTTGCCCAGGCTAGAGTGCAGTGACACCATCATGGCTCACTGCAACCTCAACCTTCTGGGCTCAGGCAATCCTCCTACCTCAGCCTCCCAAGTAGCTGGGGCTACATGTGTGTACCACCATGCTCGGCTAATTTTTCTATATATATTTTATTTGTTTGTTTGTTTGTTTGTTTTGTAGAGATGAGGTCTTGCTGTGTTGCTCAGGCTGATCTTGAACTCCTGGGCTCAAGCGACTCTCCTGACTCAGCTTCCTAAAGTGCTGGGATTACAGGCATGAGCAAACATGCCCGTCCTCTTTAGTTCTCTTAAAGGCTCCCAGATTCTCCAGCGGTGTCTTAGGAAAGAAATATATAGGTTCACATGCGTATTTTTAAAATTTGTGTTCAGGGACTTATAATTTCTACCCTTCCTTATGAATATAAAATGTAAGTCTCATTTATTCTCAAAACCCATACAACTTATCCTTCCTTTTTCCCTCATAGTCACATGCCATATGTTCCTGGTTAGACAAGGATAAATTAAGATACTATTCCAAACCCCTCAACTTTATATGAAAGATGTATTTTATCAACTCTTGTTATTTAAGTGGCTAAGTCATGTTCTAAGATGTGAAGTTACAGAATTTCAACTTCATTTTAAAAGCAACTCCTAAACTTAAGGCATATATTTGCATAGGACATTTTATGTTTTATACTGTTAAAAGTACTTATTCATAAGTAATACGATAGAACGTGTGAAATTCTGTCTTATGGATTATAGGATTTGAATTTCTAATATAAGGGCTTGGCAGGGGAGGGAGAGGGATCTCTTCCCTGTCCTTTCCAATAACATGTACATACACAGTCATTTAGCATTGTAATATTTGTGTATACTCCATAAACTATCCTGTGTTTTAGTATTTTAATAGACATGCCCAAATAATAAGGAAAATAAGATGTTAAATAGTAATAAATGTCTTTACTGGTTTGCTAAATCTGTAGTCAATAAATATTATATTGAATTAGTCTTATTGATGGCCATTTTTGCTGGAGTTAGGTGGTATTAATGTGATTTTGATTTTGATTTGATTTCTCTAATGATTAGTGAAGCTGAGCATTTTTTCATGTGTCTTTTGGCTGCTCATATGTCTTCTTTTGAGAAGTGTGTATTCATGTCTTTTGCCCACTTTTTTTTTTTTGAGTTGAAGTCTCACTCTGTAGCCCAGACTGGAGTGCAGTGGCTGCTCCCGGCCACCGCAGCCTCGACCTGCTGGGCTCCGGCGATCCTTCTGCCTCAGCCTTCCGAGTAGCCGGAATTACAGGTGTGTGCTACCATGCCCAGCTAATTTTTTGATTTATTGTAGAGATAGGTCTCGCCTGCCCAGGATGGTTCAAACCCGTGGGCTCAGGCAATCCACTCACCTCAGCCTGCCAAAGGTGCGGGATTACACGCTGAGCCACCGAGCCCGGCTCCCTTTTGCCCACTTTTTAATGGGGCTGTTTTTTTTTTTTTTTCTTTCAGCCCGTTTGAGTACCTTGTAGATCCTAGATATTAGGACCTTGTCAGATATGCAGTTGGCAAATACTTTTTCCCATTCCGTACGCTGTCTCCCCACTCTCTTGATGGTTTTTTTTTTTTTTTGGCTTTGCAGAAGCTTTTCAGTTTGATGAGGTCCCACTTGTCTATCTTATTTCTTATGACATGGGTTTTTGGGGTTTTGATCAGGAATTGGTTGCCTATTATGATTTCCATAAGAATGTCTCTTGCATTTTTTAAGATTCATAAAGTTTGGGATTTTGCATTTATGTCTTTAATCCATTTAGAATTGATTTTTGTGTATGGTGATAGGCAGGGGTCCTGTTTCATTCTTCTGCACGTGTCAGCCAGTTTTCCCAGCACTATTTACTGAATAGGTTCTCCTTTCCCCAGTGGTTGTTATTGGAGGCTTTGT
Organism: Carlito syrichta; assembly: GCF_000164805.1. NCBI lineage: Eukaryota > Metazoa > Chordata > Mammalia > Primates > Tarsiidae > Carlito > Carlito syrichta. Next base: position 181,715 of record NW_007260367.1, read on the forward strand.
CAAAATGGTTGAGAAATTGAGGCTTTGTTTCTGGAATCTGTACATCGATGACCATCATTAGTAAAACAAAAAAACAACAGATGCCAGTGAGGATGTGGAGAAAAGGGACCGCTTCTACACTGTTGGTGGGAATGCAAACTAGTTCAACCTCTGTGGAAAACAGTGTGGTGATTCCTAAAAAGAACTAGAAATTGGCCTTCCATACAACCCATCAATCCACCTTCTGAGAAGGTACCTGGAGGAACTTAAATCTCTACAAAAAAGATACCTGCACATGCAAGTTTATTGCAGCACTAGTTACAATAGAAAAAACATCGAACCAACCGTGCTGCCCATCGATACTGGACTAGATAAAAGCATGTGATACATTTACATGATGTAACATTACGCAGCCATAAAGAACAAAATTATGGACTTTGCAGTAACTTGGATGGATTTCAATTCTATAATACTCAGTGATTTATCACAGAAACAAAGAACTGAGTACCACCTGTTCTCACTCATAAGTGGACCCTGGATATTTACCATAATATTTTAGGAAAGGGATTGGCAGTAGCTGGAAACTTCTGGGAGGGAGGGGGATCACATAACATTCATAAGGGTACCTGATCTTAAACCAGGCGAAGTGAGGACCAAAAGGAGGCCCAAACTTTACCTGTAAGATGACCACTTATATACGTAATCCTGAATTGTTGTACTCTACATCTTTAAAATAAAATAAATTAGATATATATATATATATATCATATTAAACTAGTCAATGGCATTTTTAAAATAACTGATTATGTAGTTCATGGTCAACAAGTGCTATGAATGTGAGGAAATGCATATCTAAGTAATTTATATATTAAAATGTTTGTAAAAGTCAGTAACCAAGAATAGCACCCTCTTTAGCACTATTTGACCAAAATACTAATTTTAAAAGAAAATGTCAAAAATCTAAAACTTGACAGTTTATTTCAGGTATAATGTTTAGTGTCTGATGGAGAATAAATTCATCAGGGTTAATTATAAGGTTTATAACACAGTAAGTAAAAGATGGAATATTCTGACTGCCAGGCAACAGAATATAAATCAAGAAAGAAAGAAAAAAAACTGCTGCACCTCAAAAGAGGACTGGATAAAAAAAAAAAAAATGTGGTACATATACACGATGGAATATTACGCAGCCATAAAGAAGAACAAAATCATGAAGTTCGCATAACCTGGATGGAGTTAGAGTTTATAATACTGAGTGGTCTCTCACAGTAACAAAGAGATGAGTATCACATGTTCTCATAAGTGAACCTTGAACAACTACCGTAATACTATAAGAAAAGGATTGCTAGTAGTGGGAAACTGTGGGGGGGGGGCAGCGAGGGGAGGGGGGATTGACAGTTGTCGATATCTGCTTGGGGACAGGGAGGCACACCTCATCAACAAGGGTACCTGCACAATGAATATTTGTATACCTAACCCTGAATTGTACCCCACAATTTAAAAAAAAAAGAAATTTAGAAGGATCCTAAAAAAAAAAAAAAAAGATTTGTAGCTAAAAAAAAAAAATAGATGTAGAAAGCATTTTTTCCTTGATAGTTTCTTAATTTCATGCTTAATCATATATTCTAAAGTCGCAGACCAGAAGAAAAACGCTATTGGTAAGGTTTTCTGTTTGAAATTCCTCACTGTATAAATCTAACAATCTGAAAAATTGACAATCAATGACAGTCAACGACAACTGTAAAATAAGACAAGCAAGATTCCATAATTCAGAAGGGTGAAATCAACCTAAGGATAATGAGGTTCCGCTGGAAATAGACCTAGATTTCTGGAATTTAATGGTATATCTAGATTTTGGGATTTCTAGAATCTAGAACTAAATCTAGATTTCTAGATTTTTACCTCTGATCAACAGCCAAATGAGTTTCAAAAGGATTAAGGATGTAAATATTAAAACTGAAACTTTAACTAGAAGAAAATATTGAGACGTTTTGTAGAATTTAGAATGAAGAATTTGCCAGCATCATAGCCACAGAATACGAATGTTTATTTCTAGTTCTGTTACTTATTTCTAGGTGTTAAATTGTTTGTTGGTCTTCCACTGAACAACTAATTGCAGAGAAAACACAGTAGTCAAGTTAGTTTAGGAAAATCTTTCTGAGATTATTACTAGCCTCATAGTTGTCCACACGTATATTGCTTCTCTAGTTCATTTCACTTTTCATTAACTTTTATTTCTTTCAAAGTTATAAGTGTAGACATAGTTGAAAAAGTCAATTGGTATCACAAGGTTTATAACAAAAAGCATCCTCTCGTCTGCCCATCCTTGTTCTTTCTTACATTTCTCTTAGCTGTTTCCTCTGATATTTTCTACCATATTTTTCAATCATGTACTTGTACTGCTATTTTGTTATTTATCAGATTAGCCATTATCTATTAACTTAAGGTAATGGTGGATGTGGCTTTAGCTTACTCTTTCTTCATCCATTTTACTTGTTCATTTTAATTCTTCTAACATTTGCATTCAATTTTTAGTTAGGAAGATTATCTAGGAGATGTGATATAATGTAACATAAGATAATATTTTCAGGCATACAAGTTATCAAAAATTTATACTTCCCTCCTACCTAATTGATATTTTGTATAGATATAGAATCGTACTTGAAAATTGTTTCCTCTTCCATAATTGCTGATATTACTGCAGTGTCTTCCAGTCTTCAGTATTGCTTTTAAGAAGTCTAGCAACATTCTTATTGGCAGTTCCTTGTGTCTGACCTGTTTATTTCTCTTAGAAACACTTATTATTCTCTTTAATGGTGTGAAAGCACACAACTTGGGCATTGGTGTGTGCCTTTATTTACTCTGGAAATGTCTGCTGGAAATTTTCTGTATAGAATCTCGTGCCTTTCTTTTCTGAGATTGGTCTCAAATGATCCTCAGGTTTCTGATGTGAGTGATTAAGATAGTGTTTCTAAAATTGAAATGTGGATAAGGTGAGAAGTGTGAGATGTGTATAAGTCAACCATGTAGAAATACTGAGTATTTGGTTCAGTGTTCAAATCTAAAGTTTAGCAGTCTGGCATGGCAGGCAGTTGAACTTTATATGTCATCAGAATAAACAGGCAGAAGCAGAAACTATGAGAGTGCATGCAATTGCCCTAGGAGATAGTGTTCATAGATTATCTGCGACCTAAGACCAACACCATGAGAAATACCACATTCAAGTTACTACTAGAAGCAAAGGATCACACAATGGAGATGGAAGCCAAGTCAAAGTGAGAGTAAGAGAAATAGGAAAGGATTGTATTACAGAGTTCTAGGTATACCAAAGGGAGCAGAAAAGTTCAAGAACAACTATGATGTATACCTAAAGACAAAATATTATTTTACTTTAGTAATAGGAAGACAATATCTACCTTTATCCAAAATTATTTTATTTGAACTTTGAGTCAATTTCAGTAGTTGAGTCAGAAGCTGTATTGCAGTGGACTGAAGACAATAGGAAGTGGAAATTCCAAGGGTAAGCTACTTTTATGAAAAATTTCGAGAGAGAAAGAGACTGAATAGGATATGAGTGATTTTTTTGATTCGTTTTTTGAGGTTTTTGTTTGTTTGTTTTGTTTGTTTTTAAGTCAGAATCTCACTCTGTTGCCTAGGCTGGAGTGCAGTGGCACAATCATGGCTCACTGCAGCCTCGACCTTCTGGGCTCAGGCCATCTTTCCACTTCAGCCTCCTGAGTAGCTTGGACTACAGACATGCACAACCATGCCTGGCTAGTTTAGGCAGTCCATTTTAAAAACCACTTTTGGTTGCTACACATGAAGATCTAGATATATTAAAGGCCATTACTGGAGAGAGAATCTGCATTTTAGGATAGGCGATTACTGTAGCCGCAAAACACAAGTTACTAGCAGCAGTGAGGAAGTTAGGATCATGGAAGGAGTTGAATAAGTACAAATGATACCAGAAACTTAAAAAAAAATGGCACAATTATGATGAAACTGTGGTTAGGACCAGCACCGGAAAATAAGAACTAGGGAGGCTCCCTTTTTTACTTCCTAAATTTGGGCAGGTAGGAGATAGGGAAGGACGTTATGGGTGACATGCTTGTGTCTAGTGAAAAGCCTTGTTTTAATTCAGCAAAAGGAGTAAATAACATATTACAGAAAGAAGGTATGGCATATAAATACCCACCCCACTCCCCAAATAAACAGGAATCCAGGGGACTTTAGAATGGAGTTATTAAGCTAATCAGTAATGGTTGTTATGCAACGCCTTCCTTGGGGACATAGGTACAAGGAGAAGAAGGGGAGATAGTCTTAGACGGGGTTGAACTTAGGAAGACGAGCCAGCTTATCTGAGAGGAAGAGTGGGTGAAGGCTCATAAGAGAGGCATAAGAACTGGAGAGTTTCCTGGGCAGAATTATTTTAGTGGCAAGTGCCAATAGGTTGACTAACTCATTTTGAAATGCTATTACAGCTCAGCTTCTGCTACTTAACCTCTGAGATATGTTGGCCTTGATTGACTTAGGAATGGCTACTAGATGTCCTGACTTGTATTTCTATTGGGAGATGGGCATATGTCTCTGGATGAGAAGGGAGAACAGATAATTGAAGAAGTAGGGGGGTACCTTCAGGATGAAAAACATAATACAGGAGGGCTATCATAGTTACCTAGTGGCTTATGTTAGCTTACAGTGGTGTCTCATTGGTGGCATTTAATACATACATACTTAGAAATCACAGCAGATAGGCCCTGTAGATTTAGACTAGAAGCAGAATAATTTTCCTTTATGTTATAAACTGCATTTATGTCTTCAGAAATGTTAGGATGCCAAAGAATCTAATTAACTTGCAAATTCTTCTATGGTAGTGCTTGTTTTCCACCTCAACAACTGCCATAAGGCTCCTTGCTCACTCTTATAAAAAAGGTATTCCACTCAGTATGGCAATGCTATGCAGTTTTCAACATGCCAGGAATATCTGACAAATATTGTTGGGCTAGTGGCAAAGATTTATCCAAGCACTGAAAGTACATTTTTAAAATGCCAAGTATTATTTGGTTATTATTATCTTCTTTTTCCAGCCTCATATCTCTGAATTTAATTCAGGATGAAATTTAGGCTTTTTGCGGACCTGGTTGTGATGAGTCCTACTACCTGCGAAAGGCAGCTTTGTCACAGTTCTCATTATGTTACAGAAGCTAAGACTGTATCTTTTATGCTTTTCGCATCTGTATCTAAGATGAGAGATGGCAGGGCTTTGGAGGTCTTAGACCATCAGTTCTCACAATATTCTTATGATGAATAGTGGCCAGTGCCCATTTTGCAGATGAGGAAGAGGAGAGTTTCACTTCTGTAACATTACATAGCCAGTCTCTGCGAGCAGGGAAGCACAGGGCCAAGAATAGAATTCAGGCCTCCTTAAAAGAGGAATGTTTTGTGAGCAGTAGTCTGTTGTGCAATCCTGGCGTTCAGTTCTGAATTTTTTTTTAAGCTAAAATTAATTAAATACTGGTGTTTGCAGGGATGTTTTGCTGCTATTCATTTCTGCCAAATAATAGTCTGTCCCTTTTTTCTTATCATGTTCCTGCCCTTCCTATCACCCTATAACCTTGTGGGGATAAAATTAGCAATATATGTTAAAATAATTTGTAAATTATATATCAACATATAAATATGAAATATTTTCACTGATGTTATTTACACATATATGTGTTTTTGCTGCCCCTAATTATGTCCATGAAAATTTCAAATGACAAAAGTAACAAAAACAGTGCTATTGTGTTACCTCTGGTCAGGAGGGCTTTGCATCTCAAAGTAGAGTCCACCTATTGTAGTAAAAAAATTTTAAGACTAGTGAGAAATCTGCCATAAGTTGGTCAAACTTGGTTGTCTGGTATAGATATATACATCTTTCTGAAAATTGCACCTAAAAATAAATGTCTGGCATTAAAAATGCTATCATCTCCCTGAGAAACAGCTTTAGTATCGATGCAGCATAAAACTTATATAGCAATGACCACAAAGCGCCCTGGAAATAATGATTGGAAACTTTTTCCCCCCTAATACTGAAGGCGCTATCTGATTTGGGTAATAGATCTTATGCATTTAAGAATTCTTGTAGTTTCAAGTGTATACATATCTCCAATGTATGTGGGAGACCCACCAAAAAACCTGGAATTTATTTATAAAAAATTGTGTATTCTAACATGATTCATCTTCAGTCACCTTCACAGCACACTCCATTTGATACAATACACCCATCGAGATACTTTTCTTCTGCTCAAAACAGTTTTTGAACTCATTAATTTTAATGCCTTTTAGTGATTCTGTCATTTTTTTTTCACCTCTTCCACATTTGCAAAACGTTTTCCTTTCATCCATGGAAACCAAAAAAAGTTGCTGGGGGCAAGATTGGGTAAATTGGGAGAGTGGGGCACTGGATGCCATTTTTTGGTCAACAACTGCTAAACACTCAGCACACTATGGGCAGATGTCCTTGTAAATCACCCACTATGAAATGCACAAACACATTAAAAGAATCTCAAAAAAAAAAAAAAAATCACTGAATCCAAATGCAGCCTCCCACAACAATGCTAGCTGGTACACAGATGCTGATAGGTTCCTAGAACCATTACCTAATCAGAGAAGCCTGTATTACAAGGGGCCTGTCCTCCAAAAAAAATTTCATTTTTTGTAGAGTCTGTCCTCATATGTGTAACATCAATACTGAGCATCTTTGATGCAAAGTTTCTAAGGAAAGCGTTAGGCAGGGTACACCTAGAAGGAAAGGAAGTGATCACAATAACAATTTAATAGAGGTAGGCTTGAAGTTTACATTTCAATGTTTAATCACATTGAGTGATTAATAGGGGTAAGAATGTGATCACTGTTAGAAGAGCTGCAAGGTTTATTAAGGTATATCCCTGTCGTCAAAACACTGCCAGCCTCAATTTGGACACAACAATGTCAGATATATTCATTTAAGAAGATACCTTTCTCTTGTTTTGCAACTTTTGGATCCAGCCCCCTTCAATTTCTGTTCTCCATCTCTGCCTCAGTTTTCCTGCCCACCCCCTGTTTCTTTCAGTGAACCTCTTCCTCTTTCTGTATATGGAATTACTCCTGCATACACCTGTCTTCTTTTCTGCTACCAGCATGGAGGAAAGTAACTCCTTCCATAAGATCTCCTCTGGATCTTTTTCCTTCCTGATTTCACTTCTCCCTTTTAGCCATTAATACATTTATTTTGTTATCATAAAATAACTAAGCACAATGAAAATTTTAAAAAGTCTGTTCCTCACCTGTACATCCTCTTTCCATTCTTTATACCCAACTTTCTCCTCCTCACTTCACTGTATTTGCGTCCCTTTTGAAATTAATGATATTTAATTATGGCTTCTTTTATGACTTCATGGCCAGTCTTTCAGGAAGTTTATCTATTTTATTGATCTCTTGAAAGAACCAAATATTTTGGTTTATAGATTATCTTTCCGGTTCTTTTGTTTTTGGTTTGCTTGTTGACTTTCTATTTCACAAATGTCTGTTCTTTAATATTCCTATCTTTCTACAACCAATTGATTCTTTTCCTGGCTTTGTTGGCTGTGTGAATAATTCATTTACTTTTAATTTTCTTTTTTAAAAATCATATATTTGCACTTTTAACTTTGCCTTTAAGTTCTACTGTAACTATACCTACCTAGTTTGAAATGTAAAATATATTTTATTGCTGTTCAGTTAAAACTTCTTTATTATTTTGTCTTTGAGTTATTTATGTGTATATTCATTGTAATTGTTTCAAATGTATAGGTTTCATTTGTTTGTCTTTTCTAATTATTTCCCCATTGATTTACAGTTAGTTGTATTGCAGTCAAAAACACTTATTTTGCAATCTAGTATGGAGTCTGTTTTAGTAAATACTTGTATTTTCTTGAAAATAATCCATTTGTGGTATATGTAATTCTATGATTTACTAATTATCATATGAATATTCTGTTATACCTTAACATCTCTGAAGCTGAGGTACATCTTACAGTAGATGGCATCTTATAACTAATGTGGACCTGGTTTAAATTCATCTTCTTCCGGAGAGGATCTGAGTTGGTGCCATACCTAGGGCACTTTCAATTGCCCTAGGTTGCTTGACCACTTTAATACTCTGATTTAGTTTAAGAGGCTTTGTGTGTGTGTGTGTGTGTGTGTGTGTGTGTGTGTGTGTGTGTGTGTGTGTTTATGAGGACTGGTAGTGTGAATTCAGATAGAAAACCTACATGATCTCTGTCTGACTTCTGGTTCTGATTTTCAAGAAGCTTTTTTTGTTTCATCTGTCTACCCAGTGTGATAGGTGAGACAAGTAAGTTCCTTACTGTCCTTTTCAGCATGGGGATCTCTTTCTCATTTTATTCTACATGTGTCCTTTGGTATCTCAGGTTTTGATATTCCTGTGTTTAGGAAGAAACTCTTCTATTTTAAGGCTCCTCATATTGGATTATTTCTCTTTCTTAGTAGTTCATAAAATAATGTTATTTTTTAAGTTCATGGTATTGTTAAATTAGTGAGATATAGCTTATTTTTAAAATAAAATTTTTTAATTGTGAATTTCAAGTCACCGGCATTACTAGTTTTTAGGAGGCTGCATTATAATCTCCCACTATAGTTGTGGAATTTTCAGTTTTATCTTTTAATTCTGTAAAGTTTTTTAAAATATACACATTTAAAAGTACAGAAAGCAAGCATAGAACATTATATCTAACACTGTATTTAAGCATGGCTCACACTTTACATACCGACAATCTTTAGGACAATAAAGCAAATCTCAAAAAATGCAAAGAATTACTTTCATGCAGATAGTCTTCTTTTAATGTAATCATTATGTTTTTTGTTTTTGTTTTTGGTTCTGTTCTGTTTTGAGTCAGAGTCTCTCTCTGTCGCCCAGGCTGGAGTGCAGTCAGTGGCAGGATGATGGCTACCGCAGCCTTGACCTGCTAGACTGAGGTGATTCTTCCACCTCAGCTTTCCAAGTAGCTGGAACTATAGGTGCACGCCACCACACTCAACTGATTTTTTTAAAATTTATTGTAAAGACGACATCTCTCCTCGTTGCCTACGCTAGTTTGAAACCTCTGGGCTCAGGCAATCCTCTCACCTCCACCTCCCAAAGTGCTGAGATTACAGATGTGAGCCACCACAACTAGCATTAAAACTATATGGTTTTCGTCATCTTGATGGAATTTTTGTTGTTGTTGTTATCAGTATGCAATATTCCTCTTTATTATCACCCATGCTTTTTGCCTTACAATTCTCTGTTGATTAATATTTTGTCACTAACTTTATTTTAATGTTTTCCTAGTATATATTTTCCATCTATTTATTTTTCTGGGCTATTGTGTTTTAGATATGTCTTTGTAAGCAACTTTTATCTTATCTGAAATTTTATTTTAATATCTAATCTGAGAGACTTTCTTTAATAAATGTTTAAAATTCATTTATATTTATTATGATTGTTGATATATTTTGATTTATTGCTACCAACTTAGTATATGCTCAAGTGTTTGTTTTCTTTCTTTGCTTTTTTAAAATTTTTCTTTTCTGTCTCCTGCTAGATGAGAATGTTTTCTTTTTTCTCCCTTTTTGACTCTTTATTGGCTTGGACTTTGTAGATTTTTATTTCTAGTATTTTTGCAGTTATTCTTAAAACATAAGTTTTCTTACAGAGTCTAAGGTTACTGATTATATTATTTATCTTCCCAGACAATATAAGGAATACTTTGTCCTAACTTTCTTATCTCAAGTTTTAGTTACTAATTTTCAGGCACAAAATCTAATTATTATTTAAACATCCAAGTTTTATTAAACAAATAACTATATTTAATGAATTTCTCTTTCTATAACATAGTTTCCAAACCCTTCTTGTGGATTAATTTTTTATCTTGCTAAAAAATATTCTCTAGTAGTTCTTTCACTGAGGATTTTCTGTTAGGACTTATTTTACCCACAAGTTATGGAGAAATGTGTTTTTAAGTTTCCAAACTTAAGGGATTTTCACAGTTTTGTTTTTTCTTTTTTAATTCCATAAAGATTACATAAAAGAAGACTTTCTTCATGAAAGTCATTCTTTGCATTTTTTGAGATTTGCTTTATTATCCCAAAGATTGTCAATATGTATAAATGTACGAGCCATGCTTATACACAGTGTCTCAGTGTTAGATATAGTGTTCTGTTTGCTTATTATTTTAAACTGACTCATTAAAATTGTTAAAACAGTATCCTTCCTGATTTTTGTTTTTGTTTTTTTTTTGTCTGCTTCTATCAGTTACTGAGAATGTATAGCAAAGATGTGTGGTAGATATGCCAACTTCTTACATTTCTGACATTTTTGCTCTATGTAATTTGTAAATGCTTTTTATTTTATACATAAAAATTCAGAGTTGCTTCATCTTTCTGGTTAAACTAAATCTTGTTTTCTGTGCAATCTCTCTTCTGGTATTGTTTTTTGCCTAAATTTCTACTTTCCCTAATATTAATATACATATGTATCAGGTCTTTTTGGTTAGTCTTTGTTATAGCACTTCCACAATTTTACTTTTAACCTTTCTGTGTCCTTATGGACAGACAAAACAATTTGAGGATTATTACTATTGCCTGTGTTTATCAGTCCCAATTGTGCACTTACAGATTAGGTGATTGACCTCTGGGTGATCCCAAGAAAAGAACCAGGGCAACTTCTGAGGGGGCCATTTATTGCATTCTTCAGTGTCTTCTAGAATAGGAGAAATGCTGGCACTTATAGAAAAAAGTAGATGACTTCTATAAAGGCTTAAGAGTTTGGGGATCTGTAGTGGTGATCATCCAGATGTTTTCATTCCTTGTTTTAGGGTCCAAAGTTTTCTTAACTAAGTCTCCAATTTTAGTTTAGCAGACTCCTGTTAGCATTTAAATGTCCCTGGAGTTGGTCAACTCAAACAATTGGATCTTGTTTTCATTGTCTATGTGATTCTGCCCCTTTACTGCAAGAGATAATTACTTCTTTCCAAGCTATTAAGGAGACCTTCTAGCAATCTTTAACTGCTTGTTAGTATCGTAGGTATCTCATTATCCCTCTACAAGATATATACCACTTCATAATAATCAACCAAATGCCACTGTCTATATGGCATTGTTGTCACCATATTTTCAATAGCCTGGATCATCACATCTGCAATGGCATTTCCACACATGGACATTTTCCCAGGTTAACTCTGGTGATGCCTTACCACCATTTGCCAGAGATTTCCAGTGTCCCCACATACCACGAAGGACAGGGGATCGGTGAGTGAAGCTGTCTCAGAACTCCATCTCACTGCCGTTTTCTCCAACTACTTGTGGTCCTCCTGTTAACTCAAACTCTCCAAGAAGCAAGTGCCAAGACTGGATTTATTGAGAAAAACAGGAAGGGAGCCAGAGGAAGCTGGGACAGCTGTTAGACCTGATGCAGGTCCAACCTTCAAGCAGGAGAAGAAAGGAGGGCTGGGTGAGAAGTCAAGCTGCAATGCAGTTGTACAAAAGTTTTTGGAAAGCCAATGGGAAGTCCTTGAGGCAAAGTTACCTTTTAGAGGAGTCTTGAGTGTCCTAGGATTGCACCTGCATCTGTATTCTTACACCTCACTAGCCTAAAGCAAAACTGGGCCTCTGTGCAAATGAAGTGATCAGTTTAAAAGCATAGCAGTCAAGACCCTTGGTCTTTTATTTTTTTCCTGCAGTTGGAAATCTGGGCTATGAGAAAGGTGAGTACTCATGGCTGTCATAGAAATGATACATTTTATCTCATTTATTTTTAATGCTACCTTTAAGTTAGGTATTTATTTAATATCTTTGCCCTTTTCTCAAGTAATATAACACTTTCAAATTATTTTGCTTTTATTACCATCATTCCACAAGTTGTTGACCAGTATTCTAGGTCTGTTTTTTTGTTTTTTGGTTTTTTTGTGTGAAAAATGAGAGGACTAATGTCTGTGTTTAGGTTCCTTTTTTTTTTCAAATAGGTTAGACATAAGAATTTTCCAGCACCATTTGTTGAAAAGACTGCTTTTTCCATTGAATTGCCTATGTTCCTTTATCAAAATTCAGTTGATCAAATTTGTATGATTCAATGGGGCACTCTATTCTATTTAATTGATCTATGTGTCTATTCTTTTGCCTGTACCATGCTGTCTTGATTACTATAACTTTATAGTAATTCTTGAAATTAAGTAGTATTAGGTAATGTCAGTCCTCCACCACTCACTGTTTTTCAGTATGATACTGACTATTCTAGGTCTTTTGCTTTTCTATATAAACTTTAGAATCAGTTGTCATTATCTACAAAACACCTTGTCAGGAATTTGATTGGATTGCATTGAATTAATAGTTCAAGTTGAGAAGAGCTGACATTTTGACGATGTTAAATTTTCCTAGCCTGAAAACATGGAATATCTCCCCATCTATTTGGTGATTCTTTGATTTCTTTCATTCAAGTTTTCTACATAGATCTTATACATATTTTGTTAAATCTATACCTTAGTATCTTATTTTTTGGTGCTATTGTAAATTTATATTTTTTTTAATTTTAAATTTTAATTGTTCAGTGCTGGTATAAAGGACAGCAATTGATTTTTTTTTTATATTGACATGTATCCTGCAACCTTGCTATATTTGTTTGGTAGTAGCAGGAGTTGTTTTGTAGACTCATTGTCATTTTCTACATAAACATGTTAATCTGCAAATAAAGACAATTTTATATCTCTATTTTCTTTTATTCTTTATAACTGTTATTCTTTTTTTCTTTTTTCTTTTTTATCTTGTTGCAATAGCCATAAGACAGAAATATATGTTGACTATAGTTGTTGTTGGATTCCTAGTTTTTGAACTTCTCTTAGTTGCTTGATCTTTGGTATCATCATGGGTCTCAACTTCCATTGTCCCTCAGGGCCAATCAGTGCCTGAAAATGTGTCACTTGGATTCTCAAGCTTCTCCTCCATCTTTTCTATGAGTTGATACTTGTTCTTGTGTTGAATTACCTTTTTCTAAGAGCAATTGGCTGCTTTGAGATCACAGTTACCCTGAAGGTATAAATATTATAGTTCTTCATTTTAAGAGAAAAGAAATTCCAGTTTATTCTCTTACCATTCTGAATTCCTCTGATTTTCCGTTGCCTGGAGCAAAGTGGTTGGCATAAGAGTATTCTTTGTGCTTTTAGACATGGAAGACCCCTCTAAGGCCTTTTACTAATAACTGAAAGGGGATTTACTCTTCCTTATTGGAGTAATAAAATTTGTTACACTCCATGTAAGTTCCTATGGGGCAGTGGAGGAAGGAGGTGGAAATTAAGATGATGATTTAGGATTCCAAAAATTGCAGTTACTTGTGGAGGACTTTAACTGAAAATAGATCTTCCTCTTGAGATTTTAGTTTGTTCTGAAGAATAATATTACAAAATCCAACATTGCACAATAAAAAAAAAAAGCAAAAGCAAGGGAAGATTTATGATGATGATCCTTGGCAATTCGTTTAAACTGGTATGCTCTCTTGGCCTTGTGTTAATACCGAGATGTTTTATGTTCTTGATTCTGCCTATATGGACTAAATTGAGTTATACATGTGCAATTCTCATTCTGTGTATAAACTCTCATTTAGTGCGTGGTCTTTTTTGCTACACTCCCAAAGGACAAGGATACTGAGAGAAGAAAGTAAGAGGAAAAAATCACAGAAGAACCAGAGAGGAAGGCAAACCCCCAGGTCCACTTAAACTGGCCCAGGACTGAATTGCTGATTTGCCAAAAGGCCAGTCCAATCATAGATATGTGCATAAGAAACGACCTCATCAGACCCTTCACATCTACCCCTCGATACAAACATAACAGTGTCTCAAAATAGCCTGAACTGCCACGTTGGCAATTGAGCCAGAGAGGGAGGACTTTGGTCCCAAGGCTTGTTGGCATTAGCATTAGAGGGAGAGGAAATTAATAAATGACCTGTTCCTTTCTGCATAGAACTTGGAGACCCAACAGAACATGAGAACAACAACTTACATCTGAACTGTAATATTAGCTTTACTGATAACTACAACTATGCTTGTGGTAGGGGAAAGGGGAAGTTGAAGTAAATGGATTTACTTCTTTCAACAGACCTTTGCTTAGCTGTTGACTCTGATATGTTTGTGATCTAGATACCAGGAAGCTCTGTGTATGCGTGTTTGTACACATACATGCATGTAACTATATGTCATGGAAGTGAAATAGAGTTATATGAAATAGAGTCAAGGATATAATTTCTTATTGTCCAACTTTGATGTAATTTCAGGGGAAAGGGGTATATTTTTCTTTCTACGTAAATGAAGTAAGAAATTACTTTGGCAAGAGCTACTGCAAACTTTCTTCTAAGCCAAGTGAGATAACCTTTACAGATGAGTAGGGAAGAACAAGTTAGAATGATAAACCCACTCTAGCACTGTCTTGCTATCCTCTAGGAGACTGGCCATATTGACATCAGTTTTTCATTTATATAAATGCCATGTGTTGTCTCATAACTATGGAAGGTATGAGAATGAGGAAAAGGAATTGTTTTCCTTAATTTCTCTATATGAAGAATAAGTTTCTGTCCTTACCACACCAAGTATACCAGGAAGGTTAAGGAAGACACTTTCATGCTGTTACAGTAATAACAGGACTGTCACTTATAGATCTGTGTGCCTGGCAACCCCATGAAGCCCATTACAAACTTAATCTCATTTAATCCTCACAAGGCAGTGCTGTCATTCTCCTTTTACAAATGAAGGAACAAAGCTCAAAGAAGTTATATCGACAAAGATCCACTCTGAGTGGTGCCATGGCTCAATCTTGGTCATTCATAGTTAAAGCCCATGCTTTTTAAGCTCAGACTACAGAAGACATAGTTTAACAGATTTCTTCTACTACACACTTCCTAAACAGTCAGAATTTTCCCCCCAGAAGTGTCTAGGCCACTTGTTCAGCAAGAAATCATTTTTAAGCAAATATTTATCAAATAACTCCTGTGCCTGGGGTTAATGCAGTGAACATAAAAGGTAAAAATTCCTTATAAAGTTACATTCTAGTGGAGGGAAACCAATAGTTAGTAAGTCTACAAAATACCTCATTACTGATGGCAGTGAGTGCTGTGGAGAAAAATGAGAAATGTTCAGGGACGGCGGTAAGGTGAGGTTGGATCCAGTGTTGCACTTTTACTTTGGCTTTTTATGAGGATCCCACTGAGCAAAGATCTGAACGAGGTAAGAGAGATAGTCATATGGACACCTGAGTGAAGAGCATTCCAGGCAGATGAAGAACAAGGGCAGTATACAACATTATGTTCTGTGAGGCCAGACTGAGGGGAACATGAAACAGGTAGGTAAAGATGTGATAGTACTACTCTAGTTGGAGTGGGAAGTCTCTCTGGCATCAGCTAATAAAGAGTAAAGTAAAAACACTGAAGATTCTGAAGCTCAGCCCATCTTCAGATTACCCATTCCTAATTGCTTTTGTGAATTCATTCTTTATTCTCTAATAGGAATCATTTCTGGAGCTCCCTGCCACACATCAAAAAGTGGTCTCTGAGGTTGTTTGAGATATGTTTCAGGTTGTTGAAGAATAAATATTAGGAGATGGTTATCATTTTCCACACGTGATCACAAAAGGGTTTATCCTTGAAGCATACATTTGATAGCAGAGAAGCTGTTGAGAAGGAGATCAAGGTTGGAGAGCACCTGTGAATGTCTGCCAGCCTGTGAACCAGAGGCAGAACATGGCGAATGGCTTTGTTCTGAACCTTGACTCTTGGACTTGTTAGCTCATCAGAAATGTTTTTCAAGAAAGCATTGAATAGAGATTGCATTTTTCTTTGTCTTTGCTTTGCCGTGCATAGTGCCTGGCATGTAGTTTCTACTTGCTCCCTGATGAATTAGGGGACTATTGTAGTGCCCTCTTCTAGGGCTGTAGCAGAGTGAGCCACCACCGAGATTGTTGGGCTTCAGTTCAAGGTTTTATATGTAGTACTTGACCAGAAGTAAACCCTTTTCATAGATGGGAAATTTCTGATAGTAATAACTAACAATATGCTATTTAAATAGTAGTTCATTTGCCGAGAGCATGCTTCTCCATAGAGATCATAACTTGTGGCAAGAAAGTACTATTTTAGGATAATTACTAGCACCTCTTTTGGTTGTAATAAAAACCAAGTTTTGAGTCATTCTTTATGTGCACAGTTCCCAGACAGAATTGCCTTAAAAACAGATGAGAAGTTTAAAAGAATATAAAATAGTTCTCAGTTTGCGGTATGGACTCTTTTCAAATAAAAGAATCAAAGCTGTCTATTTTTATTATCTATGGAACATAACTCATAGTCAAAAACAATACCCAGCAGAGGTCTTTAAAGCCATATTCTACTCTCTTAAAAATGACAGTAGAATACCATTTAAAAAGACGTGTATAGCTATTATTTCTTTACACTAACATTGCATGCATTTGTGATTTTTAAAAATATTACTTTATTATTAAAAATACAAAAGATGTGCAAAGGTAAATAGAATGGTACATTGATCCTCCATGTACCTTTCACCAACTTCAACAACTGTCCATTTGGTTTCATCTAGACCTCTACCCTCTTGCTTTCTCCCATGTTATTTTTGAAGCAAATTTCCAACAGACGTAATTTCTTTTTTTTTTTTTTTTTTTTAATATTTAGAGACAGGTTCTTGCTTTGTCATCTAGACTGGAGAGTAGTAGTGCAATCATAGCTCACTGCACCCAGGAATTCCTGGGATCAAGTGATTCTCCTGTCTCAGCCTTCCAAGTAACTGGGATCACAGGCACATGCCACATGCTCAACTCATTTTTTTTTTTTTGTAAAGACAAATCTTGCATGTTGCTCAGGCTGGTCTCAAACTCATGGTCTCAAGCTATTCTGCAGGCTTGGCCTCCCAAAGTTCTGCAATTACAGACATGAGCCACCACACCTGGTCACATCAGACATAATTTCATCCATATGTATTTTAATATGTTTCTCTAAAAGATACTCTTTAAAAAAAAACATGGCCACCCCTGTTTCAGTTCTAAAAAAAATTTAAAAATAATATTAATGTCTAATATCACTAAGTACCCAGTAACTGTTCAAAGGGTCAATCAAGGCCAGTTTTGGTAACTACCTATTATTTCAGTGCTTTGGCAAGCTAAGGTGGGAGGATCATTTGAGACCAGGAGCTTGAAACCAACCTGGGGGCAACATAGTGAGACCCCATCCATACAAAAAATTTACAAAATTAGCTAGGTATGGAGGCTAAGGCAGGAGGATCCCTTGAGCTCAGGAGTTTCAGGTTACAGTGAGCTTTGATCACGTCTCTGCACTCCAGCCTGAGTGGCAAAGTGGGACCTCCTATCTCTAAAAAAAAAAAAAAAGTTAAATTTGTTTAGTTCATATATGTTATAACCAATTTTATTTCATTACTATTTGTTTGGAGCAGGATATAGACAAATTCCAACTATTATAATTACATGATATCTCTTAAATATTTATAATAGGTTACCCGCCAACACTTTTTTCTCCTTGAAATTTAGTTGTTGAAGAAACTAGATCATTTGTCTTGTGGTTTTTCCCCAGTATGGATTTTCCTGATTCTACTTTAGTTGTATAGTTTAACGTGATTCCCTCTCCTGTCTTTCTTACAGATTGATAATTAGCTCTAGATAACTGAACAGTTCCAGATTTGAATATATTGGCAAAATTGCATTATGGGAAGTATGGTGTGTTCCACCAAGAAGAAGTTGTCTGTTTTTGTAGTGACACCAACTTTTGAAAGGGCCTAGATGCTTCAATTCATTATGATTTTTAAAAGGTGATCTTTTTTGTCCTTTTGTCTCAGTTATTAAGTGAAATATTTTCTCTTTAAACAACAATTTTTCCACATTTGGCATAGAGTTATTCAGTGGTATAGTTTCTATACAGAAAATACAAGATTATTTCAAGATAATGAGTTGTATCTCTAGCATTCTCCTACAGGAAACAAATCTTTTTTTAAAAAAATTAGGCATTGTAATGAACATATGGAATTAAGCGTATTTGATGAGCAAAATGTTCCATCTTTAAGTTCATCTTTTCTTTTGACATGACCTTCCTTGCTATCTTCTTTCATAAAAACACTGCAGGTTCATTTTGTAAATTTTTTTCTGGAGACCTAGATTGACTTATTTCTTCAAGCAACTCTGGATCTGTTATTTGAAATGGTCATTGGCGATCACAAGCTAGGTTTTTGTATTGTTTTTGCAATTGAATTAGTATTGTTACTAGACTTTTCAGTGGACAGAACTAAAATTGGAATACATTATTAGTTAACACTGGTACCCACAATTCAATTCAGGACAGAATTCTTACTGTAAGATTTGACATTCTTTGTCCTTTTCCCAGCCCTTATATCAGCATCTCTTCTACTGTTTGACTTCTACGTCAGTTGTTCTCTAGCAGATTTCTCAATAATTGGTCATAAGAACAATATTTCTCGAGTTTTTTCATACTGAAAACAGTTTTCCTGTACCATTTATACTTGAAAGTCAGCTTGGTTGAATATTAAATACTCAGTTCACACTTTGTCTTTAGTGTCTTAAATATGTCACTCCATTGTCTTCTGACATCAAGTATTACTGTCTAAATGTGTGATGATATTGAGATTCTTTTCTCTGTAAAGAACTTGGCATTTCTGCAAAATGACCAAAGGATTTTTTTCTCCTTATTAGTTTTTAAACATAGTATTTTTTTGTTTTGTTTTGAGTTGGAGTCTCACTCTGTCACCCAGACTGGAGTGCAGTGGCCGCTCCCGGTCACCGCAGCCTCGCCTGCTGGGCTGCAGCGATCCTTCCGCCTCAGCCTTCTGAGTAGCCGGAATTACAGGCATGTGCTACCACGCCTGGCTGATTTTTTGATTTATTGTAGAGATGAGGTCTCGCTGCCCAGGCGGGTCTCGAACTTGCGGGCTCAGGCAATCCACTCATCTCAGCCTCCCAAAGGCGCGGGATTACAGGCTGAGCCACCGAGCCTGGCTAAACATAGTAGTTTTACTAGAATATGTCTCAGTGTTGGTTATGTTCTGCCCTTTCAATATATAGTTTCAAATATATTTTTATTTCAGAAAATATTTTTTAATCAAATTTTTTAAATTTATTTTTTAATTGCTAAATTAAAATTATATCTACTTCTTGTGTGCAACATTGTTTTGAAATATGTAGACATTGTGGAATGGCCAAACTGAGCTTATTAGTATTTGCTATACCTCACATACTTACGAATTTTTGTGGTAAGAACACTTAAAATCTACTCATCAGTGTATAAGAATACATTATTATATATTATTACCATGTTGTACACTAGATCTCTTGAATTTATTCCTCCTATCAACTGAAATTTTGAATCATTCTTTTTACTATGTGTTCTGTTTCATTGCTTTCATTGTGTTGAGGTAGGGGTTATAATACACATGCAGTGATTTGTTATTTTTAGTACTTGTAACTTTCTCGCAAATCTTTTTTCTTATTTCTCTCTTATTTTTAAAAATTTCTCCATTTTCTTTCTATTTTTTATGAAGATATTGTGTTGTGCTTGCTAACTCTTGTGTTATCTCTAATTCATGTATAAAATGTTTTCATGTATAAAATGGATCATTGTAAATTTCAAGTTGTTTACTAAGTTCTTTTACCCTCGTTCTGAGTTTTTCTTGTTTTGAATTATTTTTCATTGCCTTTGTCATTTTATGAATATCTTCAAGCATATTTTAAAACATTAGGTAATAATCTTCATCTGTTTGGTAGGCTTATCTTTTTGTTCTCACTGAGTCATTATTTGGCTCACAGTTAATTTTTTTCTTTTAAATACATTTGTTTACTAATTAATCACAATCTCCTTTATTCCTTCGTTTCATCTCCTTGTTGTTCCTTCTTTCCCACTGCTAACACCCTTCCTTTTTTTTTTAACTTCCTTTCTTTTTTGGTCAGTTGAGGTAAAATTTGTACACAATTAAAATGTACAAATCTTAAATGTTCTATTCAGTGATTAACTATCAAAACATGATTTAAAGCAGTTGAGTTTTTTGTATTTCACACCTCTCAGATGAGACGATCATTATTCTGATTTCTATCAACATAGATTAATTTTGTGTATACTTAGACTTCATATAAATGGAATCATGTAGCATGTATATTTTGATTCTGATTTTTCTCTTATATTATTTTTGAGATTCAGTTATATTATTTAAAAAGCTGTTGTGGGTGTTTTGTGCAAGTCTTTTCACATATATATATGTTTTCATTTACTTTGGAATTAATACCTGGGAGTAGATTTTCTGAGTCATATGATACATGCATGTTTAACTATATAATACATTTGTCAAGTACTTCTGCAAAGTGATTTAGTATTTTGCACTCTCAATTTCACTTGTTTTACATTCTCACCAATATCTGTTATTATGTATCAGTCTTTTAATTTAAAACAACTCCTGTGGATATTAAAGGGCAACTTATTGTTACTGTAATGTATATTTCTTTGATGAATCATGATGTTGAGCACATGTTCATGGGTTTGCTATCTGGTGAAATTTTTTTTTCAGGCTTCCATTTTGTGGTTTATCTTTTTATGCTATGACTTGTAAGAGTTCTTTATATATTCTGTGCTTGTCCTTCATCAGATTGTACGTTAAGAATAGTTTTTTCTGTGGCTTGCCTTTTCATTTCTTTAATAGCATGTTTTAATTAAAAGAATGTTTATTTTGCTAAAATCTAGTTTATCGACTTTTTCTTCTTTTATGGCTATTATTTTTTGTGACTTGCCTAAGAATCTTTGCCTAGACCAATGATGTCAAGATTTTGTTCTGTGTTTTCTTTTAGAAACCTTATGTTTCTGTCTTTTACATCAAAATACTTATTTTTATGTATTGGGTGAGGATATTTTTCCATGAAGATATCCAATTGTTCTAGAACCATTTGATAAAAAGAATTTCTGCCCCCATTGAATTGGCTTGCCACCTTTATTAAAAATCAAATGACCTAATATGTGCAAATCTCGTTCCAAATTCTTATACCAATACCATGCTCTGTTAATGTAGCTTTATAATAACTCTTGAAATCAGATAGTGTAAGCCTTCACCTTTAAATTATTATTTTTAAATTTTAGCTATTTCAGATGCTTTATATTTCTACATAAAATTAGAGTCAGTGTATTAATTCATTAAAAAAATCTCTTGACTGGAATTGCTTTGAATCTATAGAATAATTTGGAACAAATGGATTTTAACAATATTGATTCTTCTGACCCAATAATATATTATACGTTTCCAGTTACTTAGACTTTCTTTTATTTCTCTCAGCAATGTTTTGTAGTTCTTACACATTTTTATACAACTTGTTAGAAATTTAATGTTTTGTGCTGGTAATGCCAACTACATTGTTTTAAAATTTGTTTTTCCAGTATTCTCTTTCTGGATTATAGAAATACAACTTATTTTTAAATATCTACCTTGTATTTTACAGAATTGATACAAACCTCACATATTTAGTTCTTGGTAAATTCATTTATCAGTTTGAATAGGTTTTGTTTTTACTTTGTTTGAGAATTTCATAGGGTTTTTTATGTATGCAACCATGTTACATATATATAGCAATAGTTTTATTTCTTCTTTTCCAGTTTTTTTTTTCCTTCTTCATTGTCTAGCTAGGGACTTTAGTGCATGTATAATAGAACTGAGAAAAGCAGACATCTTTGTTTTATTTCTGAGCTAAAAGGAAAACATCAAATACCATTCGGTATGATGTTAGCTGTAGGTTCTCATGGATGCTGTTTATTGAATTTTGTAAGTTTGCTTCTATTCTTACCTTGCAGAGTTTTCCTTATCCTTTTTGTAATAATTGGTGGTGTTATCCTTTTTGTAATAATTGGTGGTTTTTTTTTTTCAGCTTCTTTTCTGCACTTATTGAAATTATCATGTTTTTGGCCTCTGTTAATGTGCAAATTACACTGGTTACATTTTAAATGTTAAAACTACTTTGTATTACTGTGATGAACCTCAATCGGTCATGACACATTATCCATTTTAGAAACTGCTGCATCTTGGCCAGGCGCTGTGGCTCATGCTTGTAATCCCAGCGTTTGGGGAGGCCAAGGTAAGAGGATTGCCTGAGTCCAAGGGTTCGAGACTAGTCTGGGCAACTTGGTGAGACCTCATCGCTACAATAAATCAAAAAATTAGCCACACATGGTGGTGCACACCTGGTCTGTAAAGATAACTCTGCTTTCATCTCTGGTAGTGGTGCTTTGTATTTTCTCTCTTTTTTCTTAATCAGTCTTAGTAGGGGTTTATCAAATTGTCTTAAACTTATTTTTATACCTTTCAGTAAATCAACTTCTGATTTTCTATAAGATTTAGTTTCTGTTTCTGATGTTGTGCTTTTTTTATTTGCTTTTTTTTACCAAGTTGAGTTTAATTTGTTCCTCTATAGTTTCTTGAGTTGGATACCCGCGTTATGATATTATACCTTTTTTTCTAATATATTCATTTTAATATTCCACATCTCTTAGTACTACTTTATCTGCCTTCCACACATTTTGATATTTTAGGTTTTTATTTTTATTCAGTTTGAAATATTTTCTAATTTTCTTTAGGATTTTCTTTTGACTCATGGGTTATTTATCATATTTGGTTTCCAAATTGGAAATTTCCTAGATATTTTTTTTCTTATATTATTTAATATCACTGTGCGTAGGGAACATACTTTGGATAATTTCAGTCCTTTGAAATTTATTAATACCTGTTTATGACTTGGTATATGGTCTATGTTTGTGACTCTTTTATATTCTCATATATGCATACTACATCAATTGTAATTTTCTATAAATACCAATTAGGGCAATTTGTTGATAATATTCAAATCTTCTATATCCTTAGTGATATTTTTATCTGCTTCTCTCAATTACTGAGAAAGATGTGTTAAAATATTCTGTTTGATTGTGGATTTGTCTCTTTTTTTCTTTTAGTTCTGCATTCATGAATTTTGAAAACTTTTTGTTAGGTGCACATATATTTAAGATTGTTATGTCTTCTAAATGATTTGGATGCTTTTATCATCATGAACTTACACTCTGGTAATGTTCTTTGAACTGACACAAAACAGCAGACCCCCAATGTTGGGGTCCAGCCTGAGAGTCCAAGTGGGTTCTTAGCTTCGTGTAGGAAAGAATTCAAGAGCGAAGCTACCAAAGTAAAGCGTTTAACGCGTCCTCTAAAAGAAAAGAGGAACGGAACAAAGCCTGCTCTGTCAGCAGAGCAGCCCTTGTATATCGCTAGGGTTTCGGTTGGAAAATGAAGGCAAGTTTGTCGAAATGGCAGCAGGCTGCTCCATTGGCGGAGCGGCTCGGCTAATCTAGAGGTAGAACAGCAGCCGTGTATCACTGGGGTTTTATTTTTATAGCTAGTTCTTGGTTGTGTGTTAAGCAAGGGATGGAATGGTCATGGGATCCTTGGGAAAGATGCCGAGATTTAAAAACTGTTGTTCTAGCCGGGCGCGGTGGCTCACGCCTATAATCCCAGCACTTTGGGAGGCTGAGGTGAAAGGATCGCCTGAGCTCACAGGTTCGAGACCAGCCAGGACAACTTGGTGAGACCTCATCTGTACAATAAATCAAAATATTAGCCGGGCGTAGTGGTACGTGCCTGTAGTTCCAGCGACTTGGAAGTCTGAGAAGGAAGTATCCCTTGAGCCCGGCAGGTCGAGGCTGTGGTGGTCATGAGTGTGCCACTGCACTCCAGCCTGGGCAACAGAGTGGGACACCAACTCAAAAAAAATATCTTGTTTTTGCCATGTTCTAATCAGTTTATAAACTCCTCCTGTTTTTCTCTGTGGGGGCTCAAAAAAACCAGGCCAGCTACCTGTCTAGAGAAACTACCTCAGCCACCTGTATTGAGAAATAACCTTGTTATTTGTCCTAGGAAACTAGTCCTGCTGAACTCCTATCTATCTCACAACCATGCCAGCATTGCTATGCTTAGGGTTTGAATGACATACCCTTTTCTACTGCAATATTCTTCTCTTGTTCATTTTTTTTTTCTTTTCTTTTTTTTTTTTTTTGAGTCGGAGTCTCACTCTGTTGCCCAGACTGGAGTGCAGTGGCCGCTCCCGGCCACCGCAACCTCGACCTGCTGGGCTCCGGCGATCCTTCCGCCTCAGCCTTCCGAGTAGCCGGAATTACAGGCGTGCGCTACCACGCCCGGCTGATTTTTTGATTTATTGTAGAGATGAGGTCTCGCTGCCCAGGTGGGTCTCGAACCCGCAGGCTCAGGCAATCCACTCACCTCAGCCTCCCAAAGGCGTAGGATTACAGGCTGAGCCACCGAGCCCGTCTCTTGTTCATTTTTGTATGAGATTAGTTTTATTGAACTTTTAAGTGGAATAGATGTGTGAGGGTAGCTTTTCTAGCTTCACAGCCCTGGAGTTGCCTTTTATGTTGCTTCTGAGCAATTATTAATACCTACATTTTCTGTTTCCTTTGTTCTTGAGTTATCCTGCACAATTTGAATTCTACTCTCAGCATTTTTTTTCAGTGTAGAGTTTTGAAAAGAGAATTTCCCTTTTAGTCCTGAGATTTCATATAGCCCAGAGAGCTCTCAGTCTTTTCACAGGGTACTATAGATTCTTCTCTTCCATGTAATAGAATACCTGCAAACTTTTTCAGTTTTAGCTACAGCTCTAAGATTGGCCCTGACATGTTTTGGGAATACCTGTTTGCAACTTGGGGGCTTGTATACTTTAAGGAGTTTCCCTGTGGCTTCCCTCTGCTTCCTCCTTACAAATGATGTTACCACATGAGTTTTATATATTCAATGGTTTGACTCCACCTGTTTACACTTTGGGGATATTGGGTACCTAGTGTCTTTGTAAGTATCTTCCTTTGAACTTTGATTTTTAATATCTTAGTTGCTTTCTCTATTTTTGTATGGGATTCAGGGAAGTTCCAAAATAATTCTGCTTCTGTGGCCATCTTTTTAGAGCTCTATGGATACTTTGGCTCCATTGCAGAGAAATATATTTGTTCTCTTATATTTGTAGCAAAAGAAGTATGGTGCTGACTTTTTTCAGAAAGGACCATTTAAGAATCCAGATCGCAGAGTTCTCAATTGTTCAGTGACTTCTGGAGTTGTTTCTTATTGTGATTATCACATTTCCTTGTAACCGCACTTCTTTTCACTACTGACTCTTCATGTGCTGGGGTCATTTTGAGGAAGTCTCATGGAATAGCCTGTGTAGTGAGGAAGGTCCTAGCTAAGACATCTGTCATATATAGCAATCCTGTGTTGCTATATGGTGGATGGGACCCTCGTGGTTTTAGATTTAGATGGAAATAATCCAGAAAGAATGGAACCTATCCCTACCACCCACCACACCAGTAGGTATCTTTTGAATCATATAAATTTGAATTAGCTGAAGGCTATCTAATGCTGGACAGGATCATTACATAACCAAATATGCCTCTACCATTTGCTTGGTTATCTTTTTTAAAGTGCTTGCACTTTATTCAAGGGAGTGGGGTGGTTGAGTGCAGTTGAGACAGCACTCATGATTGTCAAATAATTTTTCTAGACACTCTACTTCACACACACAAGTGACACTTGTTCCCTTACCATGGCCACATCTAAGGAAAAACTACCAACATGAGTTTCTTTTTATTGAAATTGATGCCATTAATCAGGTTTATACTTGACTGTAAATAAATTGTTGAATACTAATTTGTCTCACAGATTCATAAAGTTTTGCACAAAGAGCATTTTTATTAAAAAATTCTTACCTCTTAGGAAGTTAAAATATGTATTACTACTTTAGTTTGTAACTTACGAGTTTCTTTTTATTTGATCTTCATGATAACCTTGAAAAGCAGGCATTTTTTCCTCTTACAGATGAAGAAGCTGAGGCTCTGGATAAGTTAACCTGCCTAAACCTATATAGGTAACTTATGACAGAGCCAAGAAGAAATTATTGAATAATCAGAATAATTATTTATTAGTATTGGAAGCCTCTATGCATATCTTCAGGGAACATGATCACACGAGTATCTGTTAATAAATCATCCCCAAACTGAACTAGTTATAATTTAGTAAAATGTTTAGAAAATGTACATTGTATTTCCTTAATATGCAACATAAAATATACAGTATAAGTAATATAATATGCACTCTTAAATGAATTTGTTTTGTGTTAAAACATTCAACAAACACTTTGGAAATTCATTTTTTTTCCTATTGAACTTCAGAACAATTGTTTATGATTGTTGCTATTTTGTAGATGCAAAATCTGAGGCACTTGATATTAAATGGTTTGCTCATATAGCTAGTCACAGAGTCAGGATTTAGTATCTCATGTCTTACCATTCTAAGTCCTATTGTCTTTCCTTTATACTATGTTACCTCATGATAAAACTTTCAAAATGTTACAACACAGCTGAATGGATGAACCAGCTATCACAATTTAGATATAGCTACCCAGATTGGTTGCTCTGTAATAATTTTATGAAATACTAAGACCGATGAAGAAAAAGAATAAATGAGTAGTGAAAGATGTGAGAGCTAATTTCAAGTCTAACAGGTCTCACAAATACTCTTTGGGCACATACAGAAAATGGCCAGTCTTCCCAGGAGAGAGACATGTATATATACATGATTGGTTTTAATAAGAAGATATGATCTAGATATGTCATAGACTATTTTTGTTCTCTGCCATCTTTCTGGGCCATCCTGACACCACCAACTCATTTTGCCAGACTTATTCTATTGTCATTACCATAGCTTGTGGCAGCCACGTTCTCACATACAATATCCACTTCACAGCTTGACTCTTTTCTCAGGGCTAATTGACTGTATTGTGTCATTTTTTTTCCTAGAAGGCTAACTAGTGAGGAAAATATAATTCCTGAGATCCATACATTTGATTAAATCAGTCTTGTCATCTCAGCCCGAAACCTAAAAGCTGGTGTCCCTGGGAGTCTTGCTGCTCAAAGATAGCCACAAGGAAAATTTAAACAGGGCAGGCTAGTCACACATTGGTAACTCATAGTCAGAGGTAGCTCTGAATGCTTGTTTTGTACCTTTTGAGCAAATTCACCCTAAAGATCTCATTTTTTTTTAATGCTCATATTATTTTTTATAGTAAGGACTTGAAATCAGTTTTCTGACAAGCTGAATATACTCAGAGATATGTGTGTGTGTTAGTATACATATGTATGTACACATATTTTAAATAATTGGAAGAAATCAAGTTCCCTTAGAAATTTGTACTTCAGGGTAAATAAAATTTGAGTTTTGTATAGAAAAAATAATGCTAGCCCTAGGCCAAAGTGGGGGGAAAAATAAGGTTATTTGTGCAACACCCCTTTTTGTAGCGTCTCTGGCCTTGTTCTGACCAACTGCACAGTATTATCAATTTTACTGGTTGAGGTCATTTTCAGGACATTATTCATGAAACTAGAAGACTTTTGCTAAGTCAGAAACCTTTTGGAAATTTTTCAGCTCCATATAGCTGTAGTGTAGAGCAACCTCTGAGTGATACCTTCCAAAGACTGGCCCTGAGCAATCTACTGTCACAATGCTGACTGCCATATTGGTCTCTACTTAATGAGAGTACCATACCTGATCTCTAACAGGAGACTTTTTCACCATCTTTTGCGACACTTGCTTTTCTTCTCCTCTAACAATATAGGCAGACAAATAGTAAGCAATACCATGTAAATTTCAAATACATATCAATTTGAGGACATATGGCTGATATTTCATTTGTTTAGAGTTTAGAAGGTATAGGTCCATCACTTCCAAAGTGTCCCCCTTGATGACAGTATCATTTCTGAAATATGTCAGAAACATAGTGATTAATTTTTGAAATGGAATTGGACCAGCGGTAGTTATCAGTATATAAAGAAATCTTCTCAGCTGCTAATATCTGTACCCAAACTCTAACATAAAATCATAAAAGAACTACTGTTGGTGTCTGTCGAGTTTGAGTTCTCTGGGTTATAATAATTGTGCATGAATGAAATCAACATTTGGATAGAGGAAGACTATCCCATATTGGAAAGTAATCATAGCTTTTATGCTCTTGTGTGTGTGTGATTTGACAGCTTCTTGGAGACTACAGCCTATTTCTTCATGAAACCAAAACTTGGAGAGAAGGAGGTGTCCCCAAATGTTTTCTTCAGTATCTGGCATGAATTCAGCTCTGATTTTAAAGACTTTTGGAAGAAAGAGAACAAACTTATTCTACAAGAGAGGTAGGTATTTTCATTTGCACAATGGCATTTTTAAGCTGGTATTTTATTAGGGGTGTAACATCACAGGGGTTGCCAGCCTGAATGAAAAATTAGATAATCTTCAACCTGGGCTAACAGGTCAAAGAGGCTGCTAACATGTGGCAAAATTTGACGTTTGAATAAGAAGAGTCAACAAAGAGGCTGTGATGCTACAGAGAGTAACTGGAGTGACAATTTGCCAGCACCACTGTCTGGTAAAACAACTTCTATCATGAGGAAAGCAGACCCTGCGAGAAGGACTGAACAACCCTGCTGGGATGACAAACCCACTTACCTTAAAAGACAGATAGCAAAGACTATAATGGTAAATGGAATCGTTTTTGGTTTTGCTCGGTCCATTGGATATCATCAACTTACCGTTCGTATCAAAATTTCACCTAGATGTCACCAAGAAGCACAGAAGATCTATATTTTTAAAAAGACTGTTCAAGATTCTTGTGGAATGACATCCATTTCTTAAAACAAATCTTTTCAGGAATGAAGGGAAATTTCTCCTCATCAGTATGAGAAATGAAGTCTCTGAGACTATGGAATCCCATAGAGGCATATTAAATATTAGGTAGTGAAAAAAGCTAGCTCTCCCAGGGCAGCATCCTCAAATAGCTGTGTCTAGTGGGGAAATGAAAGAGAAACATAATCTACACTCCAAAGCAAGCTCTAACACCAAACCAATTAGTATACTTCCCAACATCTCTGACAATGACTTGGCTTTAGATCTTTAGAAAGCTTACATCCTGAGGGACTTTGTTCTTCACTAACACAAAATTCCACCGCTTTCTGCCTGTGGTCTTCATTTTGCTCTGCTTATATATTACACATTTTGGTTTGATCATCCACCTACTTTTCAAGTCCATTGTATACCACCTTAAATCAGGTGAAATTAATGGCTAACAGTTACTGAGCTTGTAGACTATGCTAGATAGACTTGTGCTCACTCCTCCCATTAGTTACTTAGGCTCTGCAAGTCTGTTGTAGAAGAAACTATGCCTGAATGCATAGTAGGTGGGAAAAGAGAGCAGTTTGAACAGAAGGAAAACTCTTTAAAAGTCCACACCAAAGGTAATGAGTTTATTCTACCTCCAGTTGCATCAGTAAGCATTAACAAAAAAGGTGAGATTTTAGTTAAATGTCCATGCAGGTGAGGTAGGAGAGATAATTGCTTAAAAATAAGCATATTTGAATTATTCTTCTTTTCCTTCAGACTTAGCTATATAATAAGCAATTTTTACCCAAAAAAGGCTTGCTCTGTATGAATCATTATAAAGAGGATATGTATATACTTAGCACATCACATATGACTTCCCTTCATGTCCCTTCCTGGGTCCCCACATGCCTTTTTTTAAAAATCTCTAATTTATACTTGTTCCCCTGGAAAAGGGTTTGAAACACAGTCACGCTAAGGTTCAAAATGGAAAGAGTCATAGTTAACCTTGCATGATTGTTTGCATCCTAACTGGGATTGGAGTCCTCAATGAGAGTGGAATGGTGCGATCTAGACATCAACAAGATGGCACTGATGATGCTGTTGTTTTGGAGTAACTGCTCTGATGCACATCAGGTAAGCAAGTGCATCACTGTGAGAGGAAGACTTGGTGCTGTCATAGGGCAGCCTCTGGGAGCGTCAGGAAAAAGACATAGGTGGACACCCTTCTTAGAGCTGTCCTGTACTCCCCTCCCACCTGCCAGAACGTAAGCTGCCTCCTCACAGAGAATGTGGAGATTAACTGAGATGTGCAGCCCCATCTAACAGGCGCTCCATGAGAGTGTTGTTACTAGACAACATTCCCAACAGCAATCCACTATTTGATGGTGTCATATGCATCTGATGTACTTTTCTTCAGTCTCTGAGTGTCTCATAAAATCAAGCAGATCATTTTTCTAGTAATTTCTTCTGTGCTTGTCGTGCCCTAAAAATATGCTGTAGACATTTGGACTCACACTTGGTGACCTTACTTTCATTTTGGCAGCACTGTGAGTTGGCAGATTACAAATGCCCTTCACTGCAGACGTCTCATTTTTCTAAATAAATTGCTTTTTTAAGGAGTAAGGAAGAATGTGGCAGGTGAGAGAGTGCCGCTTTGCCCTTTGACTTCCAAAATCTCTCATCTTGGCAAATGATAACCAGGCTGCTTTGAAAAACAAGACCACTGGTCCAAATTGTCCATAGAACAACTTTGTTTCTCTTTTTAGTGTGGTTCCAGCTATGTAATTTCTAGGAAACAGTGCAAAATGAAATTGCGGCATCCTTTGTACAAAACTTAACAATTTCAAGACAGCAAAGTATTTAAACCAAGTGTAGTGCCCTTCTGAAAGAGGCACCCCATGTAACTGCCCAAAGGCACACTCACGCAACTGATCCCACCTTAGTGTAAGCCTTGTATATTTTTGTAGTTAAATAAAAGGGTATTTCAGGAATGCTTTGAGTGCCCTGGGACATCGATAGAAAATGAAGGTGCGGTCAGGTAAGTATGTGAAACCTCTTGTACAGTCACCATCAGTGTGAATTAGAACCTCAAGTAGAATTACAGATGCTTGCAATGGATGTTGTTTCTCAACCTGTTTGTTTCCCACCTCTGCACACCTATAATATGTATTATTCGCATATTTCCTTCAATAGCTAACCCTATACTACCTCACAATATGTCTATTTTTGTTTTATGCCTTTTTTTTTTTGATACTTGCATTTTAGTCTTTATTTCCCAACAAGGTGTTCAATGTCTTCATTTCTGGTTTAAGTCTCACCTGTCAAAAGCCACATTGACTTTCCCCTCTTAATGTCTCCCTAACTCCTTGCTGATTTGACTTGTGATAACATTACCTTTGACATGGACTTGGAAATAAGAATTTAGTCTAGTAAAGTAATGGGCATGTTTTCTTATATAACTTGAATTGATCATTGTAGGTAATAAAAAGCCTACACCAAATGCCTTAAGCAAAAAAAAGAGAGAGAGAGAAAGAGATTTGTGGTGTTGTTCAGGTTGTCAAACCACAGAAGGGCAAACTGGAACTTGCCTTTGGATAGCCTGAGTGCGGATTTCCACCTACAGTCAGTGGGGGGTTAGTCAGGTGTATCTGTACCTCTCTCTTCCACAATCTGCATGCCTTTTGAACCGTCCTCTTTCCTTCCCTCTCTATTCGTCTTCCTTCTCCTCCTCCTCTCTCTCTCTCTCTCTCTCACTCTCTAATTTTTCCTCCCCCTTTCTTCCCAATCCATTAACCTCTTCTGTGGTTTAACTTAATTTCCAAACTAGGCTGTTCCTTAGCCATTGGCCACAGCCATGGCTTTTATTCTCACAGCCAGGAGGAGAGAGGGCACTCCAACTCCATCTATGGAAATCCCAGGTAGGGCCTCCAAGTTGTGTCCATCTCTGGATCCACAACAGTGGTGCTACCATTAATTAAGCTTAGCAATTCATAAGCCCCATCCTGCAACCAGAGAAGAGAGTTACTGTGATTGACAAATCCCTTCAGAGCAGTATACTGGAGTAAGAAAAGTGTAGTTTCCTTAAAAAAAAAAAAAAAAAAAAGCAAACAAAAATCTACTGCTCTAATTTAGTAAGCCTTTAAAAGTAACCTGTGTCATTATCACAATGTCCTAGCATAGTAGAAATAACCTGAAAGATGGTGTTAATGGTGTCCTTGACATTTTTCTTTCTGATCCAGTTTTCCTTGCACTAATGTGATATTTATAGATTGAATATTATCTTTAAGTTTTAAAACCTTGTGTAAAATATTTTATCCTGTCATTTCTAATTGGTGTCTAATTACAGAGTGTTAGCCGTTCTGTATTTTCTGGCTTTGTTCTGATGACCCACATGATTTGGTTAATATAATTCATGAAGTGGTGAATTTCTGCATGTCCATGTTAAATAGTTTTGTAGACTTTCTAGCCAATGTGGCCTGTATTTCTAAATCGGTCCTGCTACTCACTACACCAGGACTGTAGAAAAGTCAATTATCCTTCAAGAGTCATAATTTTCTAACCTGCAAAATGCAAACAATACCTATCTTGCAGTGTTATTGTGTGAACTAAGTGAGATTAATGTATTTCAAGTATATAGCACAGTGTCTACACTTTGAATGTTCAAATGGCTGTTTTTTCCATGATTTCATAAAAATGATATTCAGTCATGGTTCCCTGCAAGGTGATATATTGCTAAGGCACATTAAGTATCTTTCTTTATCTTTCCTTTTTTCTTTCGTTCTTTTTTTGTTTTTCTTTTCTGAGTTGGGGTCTCTCTCTGTTGCCCAGGCTCAATCATGGCAGTGGCACGATCATGGCTCACCATAGCCTCAAACTCCTAGGCTCAAGAGACACTCCTACCTCCTGTGTAGCTGGGACTACAGGTATACACCACCATGCCCAGCTAGTTTATTTTATTTTATTTTATGCAGATGTAGTTTCTCTATATTGTCCAAACTGGACTTAAACTTCTGGGCTCAAGCAATCCTCTTACCTCGGCCTCCCAAACTGCTAGAATTACAGGCATGAGTCACCATGCCCAGCTGATGTTAAGCATCTTAAGAACATACTCTGTAACAACAAAGTATATTATTGTGACTCAGAAATGGTCTTGGTTAAGTAAATGAACTTTTGTTTGAAAATGTTAATGCAACCTATGCCTCTATACACTGTGTGATATAATGAATACAGACAACTGACCCATTGGTTTTGTTACAAGTCAGGAAATGTGCTTTTTCATCTACTTAGAACAAAGTATATACAGTGAATAAGAAAGTCTTTTTCTAAAAAAAATCTAGACTTGTCACTACTGAGCAACACAAGTGTATGAAAACTACGGTTTAAAAATTTTCCAATTTGACTAGTATTTACCAGAAAATGAAGGTCAATTAACATTTAGTTTGCCAAGCATCTCCCTAAGGTCTCACAGAGCATAGTTGTAATATGTAAGGAAGTGTGCAATCCTCATCTCTTATTTTCAGGAAGACACTAGCATTAGTCTCACCTAGCCACTAATGAGGCCCTAGGCTAACAAGAGCTTGGAGCTAGGCTAACAAGAACTGCAGTAATTAGAATAAAGAAATACAGATTGCCACTCACTACTCCAGGATTGTCCTGAGAGAAGAAAGTGAGACTTCCAAAACAACTTCACTTCTCACTTTTGCTCTTTTGTAAGTTGAACTCACTTTTCAGAGAGACATTTCAGCTATATAACTATGTGAAGCTATTTGTGATGATTCATTCATTCCATATTGAGTTTTACCAGGTACTGAGACATCCAAGTCCATTAGATGAAGATCTCGTCTTCTTTGAATTAATAGCATGGCACTGTTGTGGTGTATCGTGCAGTAGGGGAAACAAGGAGTGGTGACTCATTCCGCCCAGAGGACTTTGGACATGGAATTCAGAGCAAGCATAGCTTTGTCACAGGCAGTCCAAGGAGCTAAGGGCATTTTAGGCCAGAAAATCTGGCTCTGGCAACTGGGCCACAAACCCCATAATGCATGGTGTGGCCTATCATGATTTCATTTTTAGTCGGCCAAAGAAACTTTAATTTAACAAATCAATTGTGACATTAGTAAGGGTTATATTTAAGGTGTTGTCTAACTTAATTTACTGGTTTGTTTGACTTTGAGACAGGTTGTCTTTGATGAACCAAGAGAAAGGATGGCTACTCCTCTAATTGCACAAGCATGTGGCAATCATGTCTGGTTTCAGCCCAACTAAATCTGTAATTAGAGGAAAATGACTTGAACGTTTGTCCTCAGAAGGTTATGCATTACATTGGAGAGCACCTCATACCACGCTAGCTTTCCCTTTTCATAATTTGTACTTGTGTGTTCAAATCTACATATGATGTTATTACAGTTAAAGACGGAAGAGACTGCTTTCAAAGTGACTAACAATAAATCTGAATGGAGATAAGGAAAGGGTTATTCTTATGTAATAACATATTTCTGGATAGCTAAGTGAAATCCCCTTCTGAACTGCTAGTTAGCATTGTTGCATTGCAGCAATAAATGAATTTACCCAACCGTTTACCCTTTTCACTCAGGCATCAATTTCTAGAGAAATGACCCATAAAGAAACCCTCTTTCCAGTGCCAACTTTGTATAACTGAAGATTTGGCAGGACAGTTGACAAATGAGACAGTCAAAATAGTGGCTAACAGAGGCTGAGAAAGTGTGGAGATCCGATCTGCCTTCATGAATAAAAGTAATGAATATGCATTAAGATGTAATTGGCAACTCACTCAACAATTGCTTATGCCCTACTGTGTGCCAGGCAACATACTTGGCCTTTTGGGTAACCTCTCATGGGGAAGCAGATGATGAAAAGTCAGCACATGTATAAATTACAAGTTGAAATTAGTGCTATACAGGAAATAAACAGAACCATTTTGCAGAATCTAAAGAGGAAGAGGTTCATTTAGAAAGGGTGGTCGGAGGAGGCTACATGTATATGGACACTTATAGAATCTGAGTAAGCAACCATGTGAAGGGGCATGGTGGGGAGAGGGGGTATGTGGTGTCTGAGCATTCCAGGCAGAGGGAGGCATGTTCCATGCAACAACACAGAAGAGATTGAGGGCTCCCCAAGAAAGATGGGGGCCATGCAAAGAATTTGATGACCTAGACAGGAGCCTGATGTGGAAAAGGTTGACTTTTATTATGCATACAATAGAAAGTCACCAAAGGGTTTTTTAAGATAGGAAATAACCTGATATGATTCATATATTGAGAAAATCGTTGGCTTCCAAGTAGGCAGTAAATTGGAGAGTGGTAGTGAGTAGCAAGTCAGGAAGCTATTGTACTACAGCCCAGGTGAAAGATGTGGCTCTCAGCCGGGCTTGGTGGCTCAGTCTGTAATCCCACGCTTTGGGAGGCTGAGGTGAGTGGATTGCCTGAGCCCGCGGGTTCGAGACCTGCCTGGGCAACTTGGTGAGACCTCATTTCTACAATAAATCAAAAATTAGCCGGGCGTGGTAGTGTGCGCCTGTAGTTCCAGGTACTTGGAAGGCTGAGGCGGAAGGATCGCTGGAGCCCAGCA